>NC_134485.1:100834545-100997276 GCF_040206685.1 Ascaphus truei | reverse complement strand
TAATCAGCAGTCAGGTAGGGGGAGTTTTTTTTTTTCAGCGCAAGCAGGAGAAATTTCAGCGCGAGCAGGAGAAATTTCAGCGCGAGCAGGAGAAATTTCAGCGCGAGCAGGAGAAATTTAAAAAAACAAACACGTGTGCTGCTTGGGCCAATATTTACTCGCCCGGAGGTTAAATCCACTCGCCCCGGGCATGTAAATGTATATGATTGTCGAACACTGTACATACCGTATTTCCTCGATTCTAAGACGCACTTTTTTTCCCAATTTCACATCTCTGAAATAGGGGTGCGTTTTAGAATCGATGTACTAAAAAAAAAAAAAAAAAAAACCTGCTTGGGGGCGCTGCAGACGGAGGGCGTACAGCTTTCAGCGTTTTAACAAAAAGCGCGGTAGCCGTCTGCTTGAACCACGGCCCCCCCGCCCGCTCTCCCCCTTGTCTCAGTTGGTTGCTTGAAGTGCTGGCCCCCCCTCTGCGACCCACAGCAGTGCGGCTGTAGCGGCACCACCAGCTGACCGTCCCTGACTGCTACTCACAGCTTCCAGCCCCACGAGCCCTCTGCTACTCACAGCTTCCAGCCCCACGAGCCCTCTGCTACTCACAGCTTCCAGCCCTCTGCTACTCACAGCATCCAGCCCTCTGCTACTCACAGCTTCCAGCCCTCTGCTACTCACAGCTTCCAGCCCTCTGCTACTCACAGCATCCAGTCCTCTGCTACTCACAGCATCCAGCCCTCTGCTACTCACAGCTTCCAGCCCTCTGCTACTCACAGCATCCAGCCCTCTGCTACTCACAGCTTCCAGCCCTCTGCTACTCACAGCATCCAGCCCTCTGCTACTCACAGCATCCAGCCCTCTGCTACTCACAGCATCCAGCCCTCTGCTACTCACAGCTTCCAGCCCTCTGCTACTCACAGCTTCCAGCCCTCTGCTACTCACAGCATCCAGCCCTCTGCTACTCACAGCTTCCAGCCCTCTGCTACTCACAGCTTCCAGCCCTCTGCTACTCACAGCTTCCAGCCCCATGAACCCTCCGCCCCCCCCCTCTGCTACTCACAGCTTCCTGCCCCATGAACCCTCCACTACTCACAGCTTCCTGCCCCATGAACCCTCCGCTCCCCCCCTCTGCTACTCACAGCTTCGGCTGCCAGCCCCACGAGCCCTCCGACCCCTCCCTTGTCTCTGTCACTCTGTGTGTGTATGTGTCTCTCTCTGTGTGATTCTCTGTCACTCTGTGTGTGTATGTGTCTCTCTCTGTGTGATTCTATCACTCTGTGTGTGTATGTGTCTCTGTGTATGTGTGTGTCTCTGTCACTCTGTGTGTGTGTATGTGTCTCTCTCTCTGTGTGATCCTCTGTCACTCTGTGTGTGTATGTGTCTCTCTCTCTGTGTGATCCTCTGTCACTCTGTGTGTGTATGTGTCTCTCTCTGTGTGATTCTATCACTCTGTGTGTGTATGTGTCTCTGTGTATGTGTGTGTCTCTGTAACTCTGTGTGTGTGTATGTGTCTCTCTCTGTGTGATTCTCTGTCACTCTGTGTGTGTTTGTGTCTGTGTGTGTGTGTGTCTCTGTCACTCTGTGTGTGTGTATGTGTCTCTCTCTGTGTGTCTGTTACTCTGTGTGTGTTTGTGTATGTGTCTCTGTGTGTGTTTGTCTCTGTCACTCTGTGTTTGTGTATGTGTCTCTATGTGTGTCCCCCTCCCCACCACTGTCTCCCTCCCCCCTCCCCTCCACTGTCTCCCTCCCCCCTCCCCTCCACTGTCTCCCTCCCCTCCACTGTCTCCCTCCCCCCTCCCTTCCACTGTCTCCCTCCCCCCCTCCCCTCCACTGTCTCCCCCCCCCCTCCCCTCCACTGTCTCCCCCCTCCCCTCCACTGTCTCCCCCCTCCCCTCCACTGTCTCCCTCCCCCCTCCCCTCCACTGTCTCCCTCCCCCCTCCCCTCCACTGTCTCCCTCCCCCCTCCCCTCCACTGTCTCCCTCCCCTCCACTGTCTCCCTCCCCACCACTGTCTCCCTCCCCACTCCCCTCCACTGTCTCCCTCCCCCTCCCCTCCACTGTCTCCCTCCCCTCCACTGTCTCCCTCCCCCCTCCCTTCCACTGTCTCCCTCCCCCCCTCCCCTCCACTGTCTCCCCCCCCCCTCCCCTCCACTGTCTCCCCCCTCCCCTCCACTGTCTCCCCCCTCCCCTCCACTGTCTCCCTCCCCCCTCCCCTCCACTGTCTCCCTCCCCCCTCCCCTCCACTGTCTCCCTCCCCCCTCCCCTCCACTGTCTCCCTCCCCTCCACTGTCTCCCTCCCCACCACTGTCTCCCTCCCCACTCCCCTCAACTGTCTCCCTCCCACCCTCCCCATCCACTGTCTCCCTCCCACCCTCCCCATCCACTGTCTCCCTCCCACCCTCCCCATCCACTGTCTCCCTCCCCATCCACTGTCTCCCTCCCACCCTCCCCATCCACTGTCTCCCTCCCACCCTCCCCATCCACTGTCTCCCTCCCACCCTCCCCATCCACTGTCTCCCTCCCACCCTCCCCATCCACTGTCTCCCTCCCACCCTCCCCATCCACTGTCTCCCTCCCACCCTCCCCACCCACTGTCTCCCTCCCACCCTCCCCACCCACTGTCTCCCTCCCACCCTCCCCATCCACTGTCTCCCTCCCACCCTCCCCACCCACTGTCTCCCTCCCACCCTCCCCACCCACTGTCTCCCTCCCACCCTCCCCACCCACTGTCTCCCTCCCACCCTCCCCACCCACTGTCTCCCTCCCACCCTCCCCACCCACTGTCTCCCTCCCACCCTCCCCACCCACTGTCTCCCCTCCCACCCTCCCCACCCACTGTCTCCCTCCCACCCTCCCCACCCACTGTCTCCCTCCCACCCTCCCCATCCACTGTCACCCTCCCCCCTCCCCTCCACTGTCTCCCTCCCCCCTCCCCTCCACTGTCTCCCTCCCCCCCTCCCCTCCACTGTCTCCCTCCCCCCCTCCCCTCCACTGTCTCCCTCCCCCCCTCCCCTCCACTGTCTCCCTCCCCTCCACTGTCTCCCTCCCCTCCTCCCCTCCACTGTCTCCCTCCCCTCCACTGTCTCCATTCTTCCCCATCCCCTTCTCCCCATCCCCTTCTCCCCCATCCTCTTCTCCCCCATCCCCTTCTACCCCCATCCCTCCATTCCCTCCTTTCTCCCCCCCTTCCCTCCTTTCTCCCCCCCTTCCCCCATTTCCCACCTCCTTCCCTCCTTTCCCCCCCTTCCCTCCTTTCCCCCCCCCCTTCCCTCCTTTCCCCCCCTTCCCTCCTTTCTCTCCCCCCCTTCCCTCCTTTCTCTCCCCCCTTCCCTCCTTTCTCTCCCCCCCTTCCCTCCTTTCTCTCCTTCCTCCCCCCATCCATTCTCTCTCTGCTCATCCGATACTGTCTCTCTCTCTCCCCATTCTGTGTCTGCCTCTCTCTAGTGCAGATAAATGTATGCTACTGTTTGCTTAAAAAAATAAAAAAATCTGCACATTTAATATATTGGGTTTTTTTTTCCCACAATTTTTTTATTAAATCAAGGGTGCGTCTTAGAATCAATGGCGTCTTAGAATCGAGGAAATAGGGTATATATACACATATACACACACACACAAAAAACAGTCCAACAAGAAAGTCTCTTATCTGTTTCTGTTGTTGTAGCTGTAGGGGAAGGCCTCTCTATTCTCCTGGTCTTGTCCCCTTGTCTTGCTGCAGCATACAGTTCTTCTGTGTGCATCAAGACATTATCTTTTCCTCAGGTCAGCCCAGTTGTGGGCTAAGGAAATCTCTGGTCTGTCCTCCTTCTACTTACTGTATGTCAGCCAAATGTGAGTAAAAAAATCTCTTTCCTGTCTCATGGCTTTTTACAGAGCTCTCCTTAGTCCAGTTGAGACTAGCTAATTGAGTGGCTGCAATTACCTATCTCTCTTCTGGATTCTCAGAGCTCTAAGGCTGCTTATTTAAACATGGATATGTCCCTGTTACAGAGCACTATATTAGCTACAGTGCAGTTAAAACTTGTTAAAAACTAGCAGTGCCCTAGTGAATATACTGTAGTGAAAACAAATCTAAAAAATATAGTGCTCCTAAATGTTAACCCCTTAGGTACCACATAGATATCACACATCACATCCTGTTGACTACTGTATATTATTGTGTTGTGTCCTCTTTTCTTTTTCCAGTGGAAAAGATAGGGTCCTGATAGGGTCTATCTTAACACGGTTGCTTGCTTGACTTTTTATGGCAAATGATTGAACTAAATTACCCATATTTCTGAGAAGAGAAAATATAGAAGAAACATATAGCAATGCACAAAATAATTTGTCATATTGGATATAGCATTGGGGCTTCATTAGATTAAACAAATAGTCCTTCTCTGTGCTGGTCTTCAGTGGCACTTGGACAATGTGATATAGAAAATACAAAAAAGAAAAAGCAGTGTACAGGCATACCCCGCTTTAAGGACACTCACTTTAAGTACACTCACGAGTAAGTACATATCGCCCAATAGTGAAACGGCAGCTCACGCATGCGCATGTCAGCACGTCCTGAACAGCAAAGTTGAACTCCCTACCTGCACTGAAGCTGTGCACAAGCGGGGAGACTATAGAGCCTGTTACAAATGCGTTATTTACATCAGTTATGCACGTATATGATGATTGCCGTACAGTACATGCATCGATAAGTGGGAAAAAGGGAGTGTTTCACTTTAAGTACATTTTCGCTTTACATACATGCTCCGGTCCCATTGCGTACGTTAATGCGGGGTATGCCTGTATAGTATATGTCACGAACGGCACTCCTGTGAACATGTGACTTGCATACAAGACAAGGGTTAATACACAGCATGCAAGCTGGAGCACTGTTCACCTTTGCAAAGGTCCCTCAAATTAACAATACCCCCCCCCCCCCAATCTGTCCCCATACACCATCTGTCCCAAATAGCACACAAGTGAGCATGTGGCTTAGATATGCAACCAGGGTTAATGCATATGGCTACACTAGCCAACTCACCTTTCTCCTATGCAAACTACTTTCAATTAGTTAATATTATCCCCTAACTCAATTGCAATCATATCTATACATGGCCAGCACCCCAGAAATTATCCAAAATATGTAAATTAATATATAAATTAATATATCCGTCAGAGTCTCAGGTCACTGTTTATTATAGAAAAAAATGTGTACTTAAAACACATAAATCTGTGCTAGAAAATTTTTGATGAAAAATGTAAATACTCTCTCCAGAGCGTGGACCAGTTCATTAAGAGCCCCAAAGCCGTACTTATTAAAGAATTGTTTAATATATATAAAAATATAGTGCTTAGATTACAAGGTACAATAAATGCAGAACAGTTTCTTTAAATAACAGGATAAAACATACAACAGAAATCCCTAAACAGTACATTACCATATCATAGATTTTCCTCCCAGAGAGTTCACTGGCATAGAAATTTGAACATTCACGTATTTGATTACAAACACACCTCTGTTGAATTCTGATTTTCAAAATACCTTGCTAAGACTTAGTGTATGTACAATTTTTTCCCCATTGAAACCACACAAGCCCCACCCTCCCCTTCATAAATCAGCTGCTAGGTTGACGGATTTATGACAGAGAAAAAACCTCTGCTCTAAAAAGGTGTTTAAAATCTTGACTCAAGTCAATACAGTATATAAACTCTTATAACTTAATTTCCACAATACGTAGACAGACGTGAATCATATCAATAGATTTAGGTGATTATGACGGAAGTAACAAGGCTAATTTTGACCATCTTGCTCCTAGATTTGTGACAAATGGATATCTGTCCTTGGCATCTCTTACTCATATTGTGTGTGGTCTCATTGCATGCGTCTCTTGGCAGCGATTACAGATATCTGAACATTGTACTCTAGCGTAGAGGTTATCACCAGAAATCCGAATTTTTAATACATTCACTCTTTGGTGGAATACTTTTTAGCCATGCCCACTTAACCTTGCAGAATCCTCCAGAGAATGCTTTGGAAGTACTTGTAAATGGATACAGTTCATAAAAATGTCAAGAGAGCCATATTTTAATCACATATCTGGCAACACAACTGCCATTATCTCATCAGCCCCATACAACACATCTTGTACTTTTAGTGGGTCATAAGTGATAACCCACCAATTAAGTCCTCTTTGAAGCTCTGAACAGTTCCAGAAAGAGTCTTGACCTGTCATAAATCCAACACATTGTATTCTTAAAACAAGTGGTAACCACTTTAACTCTCGAATCACCAGATTGATTAAAATACATAATATTCCCCAGTATTATTACAGTATACAATAGTTCAGTGCTGTCGAGCCATGTTGTTCACATGTACTATAATTGGATAATAGGCTGAATTACAATTTATGATTGTACTCGTGATAGTAAAATATAACTGTTGGTTTGTGCAATTGCTCAGGTGAAGTGAACCTCTAAGTCAGCGGTGCGCAAACAGGGGGTGCAACCCCCAGGGGGGTGTTGGATTTTCTAAGGGGGTGCCCGGTTGCAGAGCTCCTGCACTTTTGTCTTGAGTCATGAAACCTGTAGGGCTAAAGAAAAATCTCTGGCAAATAACTTATCGGCACCTGAGCATTTGGGGTAGCAAACCTGATGAGGAGCCGGGCAGTGTGATGTCATCACGATGAGGAGGTGGCTCCAGATACGCAACGGAGGAAGTATACGCCTGCCGGCATCTGGAAGCATGGTATTGTTTTATTTGTTTTATTAAATATTCTAGCAGTATCACGCAATGCAGTTTTTCATTTTCTCTGTTGTTGAGAGTTAATCTTCAATTGATTCTGCCCGAGTTTAAGTTTTTATTTATTTATTTGTTTTCTATATCTCATTGTCCAAGTACAACTGAAGACCAGCATCAAGAATTACTATTTGTTTCTTCAATTGATTGAAGGATTTGGACAATCTAAGATTTTTTTTTCTGGCAGAGGGACTTTTTAAGACAATTCTACTCTCACCTTTCACTGTGATGTAATATGGTTTAATATTATTTAACTATATGATATTTTGAAATAAGATCAAATTTTATTTTTCATTTGACAGTGTGTTGAAATGTGTTTTGAATCCAATTGGGGTTTCTTTGTTTATTCTGGAGCACAATCATTACTCCAGGTGCATCAAAGAAAGAATCATATTGATTTCAGAAAGCTTTTGATACATACAGTACTTTTGCCTTGATAGATATGTCCCCAAATGTATTAAACCGGTATCTGTAAGTGGGATTTCCTTCTTCTGCACTTTCTTGACCCAGTCTTTTTTCTCATGTAATCTCTTTTTTACACAAAGATAACTTTTAGAAATATTTTATTAAATAAGAATGCGATTTAAAAAAAATAATGGTCCACTCATTTTGTTTTGCTGTTGGCAACCTTGGAAGGCCTTAGGCTACTGCAAATTTAGAAGAGGAGACCCAGAAGTCTAGCATCCTTCCTCAAAGATTGATAGGTCTAAATGTGGTACTTTTATGATTCATTAAGGTTTTTCATTACTATGTAAGTTTAGACCAAGTTTAGTTGTTATTTCATGGTCCTTTCATATTACTTCTATATCCAATTTAGTTCACTGTGGGTCAGATGTGTATTCAGCAAGTGATATTCACTTAACCCCAGTACCTGTGTTATTAGTCGTATAAGGTATCCTTATGAGTATCCCTTGTAGTTTGACCCATTTGGAGTAATTATTTTATTGAGAGATACATTTGTCATTTCATTGATAGAGATACATTTGTTATTTTATTGAGAGATACATTTTTTATGTTATATCACTCCGTTAGTTGCAAAGGAGGGGTTAATTAGTTTTTTAGGGTATAGTGAATGGGATTGACAGGCGCCACAATCCCCTAACGAAGTGACCAGTAGCGTCACAAAATGCATAGGGAGGAGCCTATCTGTTTTGCCGGTCAGCGTGTAGTGTGCAGTGTCTTGAAAAACAGCAGTGACATCATCGAGGCTGCCGGGACCTCCGACTGTGACGAGAGCGAGGAGAACGCTCACCGATCACTGCTCAAAGCCAGGGTCCTGTTTACAAGCTGTGGACGGCATTCGTGTATTGATTTTATAGCAACGACACCATGTAAGTGTGTTTCGTTGTGTATGTTATTTTAATTAAAGAGTTTTGCAGTTCTGCACCATCCTTTCTCTTTTTGTTGCTCTCCCTCTGGGGAACTGATCCAGTGCTTATTGTGGGAACTTACCTGGCAGAATCAGCTGAGGCACCACGTGGGGTTTGTGGAGCACACAGAGGGAAGTCGTTGGCAAAAGCAAAGTTTCTATCCATTGAATGTATCAAGATAATTTCTTGTAATTAGGCAATCACTTGCAACATCAGTGAAAGTGTCCATTGGTTCTATGTACTGCGCAATGGAGTGTCCCTCTTTCTGTTTTATGTAATAGAAAGATTTCCATTCACAAGGAGACAACATCTCAACTATATCTGAGGATTGGACTGTCTTTGGGACTCACTTCACCTGTGGACATTTGTATGGACAGTGGAAAACTAGTTTATCTACCAATTTTTCTGAATTCTCCGGGGATTGCATTTTTCCCTTTTTTATTGAACTTTTGACAAATTTATGAGATAATTTGTATATGAAATCCCCTTGGCAGCTATATCTAATAGTTAAGTCATCAATTTAGATATCACTATTATTATTAATTTTGTGTACCCAGCACTGGTCACCTTTTGGTTTAGTTATTTTAGGTCTAGCGCTTCTTGTTAAGGTTGTTTAGTTAGTGGTTGTTTTCATCAGGAAAATACAAGTACAGCTTCAAACGCCTGAGTATCATCCACTCCTTCCCCCTTGAACCTTTCTATGCTCTGGGTGCCTGATTGCTGTCTTCACTTCACCTCAGAGTCTCTTACAAAGAAACCCAGCGTAGCACAAAGGCATTTGATGTTTTTGCTGCTCTATTTCTGGATTACTGGCTAGAAAAAAGTATATTAATGTTCAATGACACCTTTCTATCTCCATATATTACCTTGCTCTCCCTATTCTATCTCAGATTCCTCACAATTCCATTTATTTATTCACCAACTCAAACTCTTCAAATAGCCAGCAGATTTGTTAAACCCCACCAAATGTTTTCACCTCAGATAACTTATGTTTCCACTCTCCCTTCATTGTAGATCGTACGCTCCTTATCTACTATATCAGTGTCTGTTAATGTTGATATGTGATTGTCTTATGAACTAATTGTACTGCCCTGTGAAATATGTTGGGCCAGTATAAATAAGTGGTAATAATAATAATAATAATACTTACTTAAACCAGAAAAGTTCTTGTAGAAAGAACCCCTCATAAGAAGAGTGAGGAACTTCCACCACGACCACACCTAATGTGTACTGACTATGATCAACACTCTGAGATTGAGAGTGCTCTCCATTTCATCTCAAATGTCCTTGAAGAATATCATAAAATAAAGAACACACTTTAACACAGTACATGATTGACCATGGAACCTCAGCATTAGCAATAGACCAGGAATATCCTTGCATTATTTCACTTACAGTACTGTACCTTTGCCAACACTAGGCTTTGCTGATGTCAACAGGAAAAGTAATGTAGTCTCACAGTGATTTTTCCATCTGACTCCTAAATTGGTGGCATCACAGCATTCAGCTCTTTGATAACTACAGCATAATATATTCCTCCCAAGTGTTCATTTTTCTTTCATGCTGCTCCTTCTTCCTGGTACATACTATATTGTATCTCTCCTCTTTACACCTCAGTGTTTTGGGCGTTATTCATGTGTACATCCCAAGAATAAATGCGTAACTGTGTGTGACCAGTTATGTGAAAATAGGGAAAAACATTTTAAGTTTGTGCTTGAGAATAATCTCTTATTTAGGTTAAAATGCCTCTGTACTTTGTAAACACCAATAAGATTTTGTATAATATAACTATTTCTACAAATCAAACAAACAACAATTTGGCCAATAATCGATCTAGGATCAGATACTTTAAAATTAGAAAAGTGTTCTAACAAACACAGATCTCTTACTGGGCTGGAATAATATCATGTTAATATTTGTGAAATTTATAGTAAATACTAGCATTTTAAAATAATGAAAACATGAAATCCTGTTGGATTTCAAGTGAAGTATTATGAAATTGCTTGATACAAACAAATGAATACCAAATTAATTCATTATTTTTAAGGCTAGCTACTGGCTACAGAGCGTCAAAGAGGATTCATTTTACTCTTATAATATAAATGTACTGATATGCCCAAAGCAAGCTACAGATAATGACTTCAGATACAGTATGGGCCTTCTCAAACAACACAAGCACAGCTATCATAACTGGTGCACAATTTCCAATTATTATTCACAGTGTTGAAGGGAACAGCCGCTTCCTTCAGGCAACAAATTGCTGAGCAGGATAATGTTCATGATTGAAGATCTATTTTATTCACTACACACAATTGTAACAGGATGATTACAAAGCTGGTAATTGTTTTTTTTAACAATTAATGGCATATACATTGTTTCCTCCCACTATTGATCAAGTGCAGAATAGAGTTCCAGTTTAGATAATGGTTTGGGGATTTAGATCTGCGTAGATCACATATTATCAACATTGAATAAAATACTTTTAAAGCTTTATGGTGAACACATCAAAAATGCCAACCATCTTGCAGCTTTCAGTCCAGAGTTTTGTCTGCAGTTCTTCGTTGTAGGATAGGTCTACAGATTTTGTCCTGTTCCCATTGGATAAAAAACAGCCCCCAATTCCTTCCAGCTCTGGTGAAACTGATGCATAGATAGATGTAGCAGCTCCTTCTTCTGCAGTCTGAAAATTAAAATTACACTTTATTACAAAATCAAGTAGTAAAAGCCACATGCAATATTTCTTTTGAAAAAAAAAAAAAACTAATAGAGAAATAGACACACACAGCCCTTGTAAGCTCAGAACCCAAATCTACCACATCAAATATATAGTGTCAAAAAGAGTGCTACTAGGATTGTGACTTCATGTATACAACAAAAGCCAAGAAGGCCTAGTGCTACATCTAACATAACATATTATATAGTTAAATAATTATCGGTTTAGAAGAAATGATCATTTAGTTAAATTCTTTGACCAACGTGTTGTAAGCCTACAACCACGTCACAGTATGGCCCATCTGTAGGTCCTAACACTGCTGCAGCTGCAAAAAGCTCTCATAATCTCTCTAATGCAGGGAGAACTGTCTTTAATAGACGTCATTTACAGGTGCTTGGGAAGAATGGTAATTAAAAATGAGGGATGAGTGAGCTTGGAAACAGAGAGGAGGGGTCACTAACCTCCAGTTGCTCTAACAACTGAAGTGTTAGGACCAGCAGAGAGGCCATACCGTGAAGTGGTTATAGACTTTAAATACTTTGGCCAAAGAATTGACTGTGACCCTTGCTTATAAACAGATACGTTTTTAACTATATAATATGCCAAGTTAGATGTAGCACTCAGCCTTTTTGTCTGTTGTTGTATACTAGAAAAATAGATTAGAGTCAATTACCAATGCTGAAGCATACAGTATAGCAATACAGTAGCAATGCTAAAAGCAAGAGCATGTCATCAAGGTCAATTATTTCATTGAAAACTAAGTACATCAACAAGAATTTTGAACTATATAAGGCTGCACAATTATTATACATTATTATTTCAGGTGAATGGCCATCAGAACTATAGCTTATTTCATGGCCTTGTAAAAAGATTGAGCAGAGGGAAAAGGTTAAAAGTCTATTCCCATCTACTCATATTTTTTTTGTAACCTCTATTCCCTTTCCAAAACAAGATTTCATTTAACCTGTACAGCTAACAAAAGTTCATAGTCTTGTTTATCTTTAGAAGTTATTAATAGAAGATTAGGAGGAGGTTAAGGGAGATTACATATTTGAAAAGTTAAGAGGGAGAACTGTGTTGGAGGTCTCCCACAAAACCAAGCTGGTTCGCTGAGGATCAAGCTGGGTCCTGTTTCCCAGGAGCGGAGGTCACACGAAGCTCCACCCCCCCATCAGAGTCCTCGAGAACCCTCCCCCCCCCACTTAAGGTGCCATGCTCGAGGGCGAGCTGGAAGATCTCCAAAGGGAAATAGGCCCTCCACCTTTGCCAGTAGGGCAAGGAAGGTTTATTATGGTTGGGCCCTCTTACAGCCCCCAAATTTCTTTTTCTATCTGTCTCTTTCCAATATTACCAAGCTTGATCCATAAAGACCAGGTCGTATTTGTTTCGGGCAGACAAGCCTCGGATAATACGCTTAAAATAATAAACAATGTTGACCATGTGCATCTAGGGAAAACAAAGGCATTCCTATTGAGTCTAGATGCTGAAAAAGCATTCGATAGAATTAGATGGGATTTCTTAGACCACACAATGACTAAATTCGGATTCAGAGGCCCCTTCCTGGAGGGGGTTAGGGCCCTATATAAGAACCCATCGGCTTTTGTAAAACTCCTGGGAGGAGACTCAGTCCCCATAAAAATCAAGAATGGTACCAGACAAGGTTGCCCTCTATCCCCACTCCTTTTCGCATCGATCGAACCCCTGGCAGCAACAATTAGACAGAATCAAGATATAAGGGGGGGTCGTCATCGGGGACAGAGAACACAAAATTTCTTTGTTCGCGGATGACGTTATCCTGTCATTGACATCCCCAATGACGACCCTCCCCAACCTTCAATTTGAGTTGGAAAGATTCGGTCGGATCTCAGGGTACAAAATTAACAGCGATAAATCAGAAGCCCTGAACCTAACCCTGACAACCCAGGAAGTAAAACTAATGCAGCTCAACTTTAGTTATAAGTGGAGTTCAACAAACATAAAATATTTGGGAGTCAGAATAGCCAATTCATACACAGCATTGTACAAGTGCAATTTCCCTCGATTATTTTCCAATATTATAAAAGACCTCCAGAGATGGAACAAATGCCATATTTCGTGGCTCGGAAGGGTGGCATAAGTTAAGATGAACATCCTTCCCAGACTGCTGTATTTCTTCCAGACTCTCCCAGTCTGCGTACCGCTGGCAGACCTCAAAAACATACAAAATAGCATCTTTCAATTTATATGGAAAGACAAAAGGCCGTGGTGGCGAGAACGGTAATGCTTGCCCCAAAGGAGTGTGGAGGCCTAGGTGTACCTGACATAATCAAGTACTACAGAGCAGCCCACCTAAAGCAAACGGTGATATGGAATAACGACCCAGCGTCTTGTGGCTGGTTGGAGATTGAGGCCTACTACGTGGCTCCCCTATCCCTTGAAGCTCTACTTTGGTCCCAAGGGGGTGGGAAGATAAGAAAACCAGGCGAAATAGGCCTAGGAGCCATGAGATGCACATGGAGAATTTGGACGCAAATAAAGGACAGATATGAATTTACATCCTCCCCCTCCCCTCTCATACCTATATTCGGAAACCCAGACTTCCCCCCGGGTTGCGACTCCAGGGGCTTCAAACAATTTAAAGAGTCTGGTATAAAGATAGCATCAGACCTACTCTAAAAGGGGACTGATCCCATTTTCAGAGTTACAGAAAAACCACCCCTTGGTAAAATTTCCCTTATACGAATTCCTCCAGATCAGACATTTCTTCCAGGTAGCCTTCCAAGACTCTAAATTCAAAAGCCCAACAACCTTTGAAAAGAAATGCGCGGCAGGAATATACTAAAGGGGGTTGATCTCAGGAATCTACGTGGGACTAGAACATTCCATGGTGTCCGCCAACCACAATTACATGATGAAATGGACTGAGGACTTAAACGTAGAAATAGATAAAGATGACTGGGAGGACATTTGGGAAGCCGCAGCCAAAACATCCATTTGCACTACTATCAAAGAGAATATATACAAAATTCTATTTCATTGATACCTATCCCCGAGAAGACTGAGCCAGATTTTCCCTGGCCAGCCTAATATGTGCTGCAGAGGGTGTGGCCAGGGAGGAGACCAGGCACGCATCCTATGGTCATGCCCTAAGGTCCAGATATTCTGGAACATGATCCGTTCTATAAGTGAGGAAATAGCAGGAGAGGAGATTCCTCTAGACCCCTTTGTGTTCCTCCTAGCGAAACCAATAGAATCAATCTCAGCCCCCCCCCCCCCCCGAGAAAACTAATCTCACACCTACTTACAGCAGCTCGCTGTTCGCTTACTACTAATTGGAAAAAAATAAAACCTCCAACCAAGCAGATGATCCTCAGAAGAACAAACAAGGTTAGATTGATGGAATACTTATCGGCGCTCTTGCATCAGAACCTGGACAGGTTCAACAAGGTCTGGGACCTATGGCCCTACAACAACAATCAAAATTAACACACCCGAACCATAAATTGGCTGTGCCCTCCCCCCCCCCCCTCTTATCCCCTTTCTCTCTCTCTACCTGTCCTAAGCTATCCTTTCTCTTAAATTAAGAGGAGTTACTGCACCGGTAGGATCACTGAATCCGCAGGGTTTTCTGCACAGGTTTTAAATGTCTGACTGTTTCTTTATATGTACACTGCGATGTAAATATACCCCTGCAAATGTTGTGGAATATTGCCTGTAACCCTCCATGAAAACCAATAAAAATATTTGACACAAAAAAAATATATGCCATTCCACATAGTCGGCTAGTTGATTATCCTAGGGGCCTCTGAATGGGAAAGCCTTTGTCAATCAAGTATGTTCTTTACCGTTTTCCATTCCTGTCATTATCAGAGCACCAATAAAGTCAAGGGATGTGAGGTGTGGGGGACTCGGGCTGTATGAGCACTTGAAGATCACACTGGGACATCACACAAAAGGGAGCAGCCAGAAGAGATCAACCCCCTCCGACTGTAAATCTAACTTTAAAGCATCATTAAAAAAAAATACTTTCAGGTGACAGATTTGGATAAAAATTGTATCAATTACCCTTAAACGTGTCACTGGGATTAGTTCACTTAAGTCTTAGGAGGAATTGCACTTTATATGTACTGGTATGAAACTGAAGGAAATACATTGCACAGGGTGTTTTGCTTTGGAGTGGACAGCCCTGCTCCAAGAGCTTACAATTTATGTTTAGTGCCCAACATAGTTGTCCGAGGTCACGTATGGAGCGGCACTGTAGCTCTTTATTTGCTGTACACTATGCGTAACTAGGATACTAACAACTACAATATAAAGTGTAATTGTAAAAAAATGTTTTCCAATTTCAGTTTGAATATAACATATATGGATCTTGTTTCATTGTGGTCTTTGAAGACAGAGTTTTTTTTTTTAGGCACTTAAGTCTCCTGGCTGAAGAAAAAAAAACACAGAAAAAAAGCACAATTTTTTTTTTCAAATTAAAGAAATCCCATTGAAATCAATTGGAGATTTTCCATTGATACATTCAGGTACTATGAAACAAAGAAAAGCCCGGGCGCTCCCTGATTAAGTTCTTAAGAACAGGGTCAATGTAACAATGGAATTTACAACCTTATAAACAAAGGTCCCCTCTGGTTCGTCTTCTTGTCCTATGGCTCAGACCCCAATAGGGTCCTTATCCAGGATCCTTATTAGTACAGGGATATAGAGAGAGAAAGGGGGAGCACAGGTTGAAGAATTTGGGGTGTCTGGAGTATCTAATTAGATATTTGTGGGTGTGTTTGAAAGATATAATAAATCACTTACACGGCCTTGTGTAAATGCTCTCACAGCAAGGTTCACTTGTCTTGGTGTTCCCTCGTCGGTTGCCTTCTTCTTTTCAGGACTTGGTTTTCTTTCTGGATATCTTCAGCGGTCCTCGGCTTACAATGAGGATGTCTACCTCGGAATCAATAGATTAAAACAATGTTTTAGAGGGTGATACAGGCAGTATTGATAAAATCCAATGATATATATATATATTTATATTTATAAGGCAGTAAATACTGCCAGTACTCACACGGGCTAGTGTGAGTACAATCCTAGGGGAAGGTATCTTTTTATCCAAAGTTGATCTTAGCACGTAGTGATCTATAGATGTATTAGGGGTCTGGTATGTAATGATAAATATAAAATGATACTCACACGGCCTTGTGTGAGTGAATGCACATCAAGGTATCTTTATCTTGATAGTCCCCTTTTTCTTCTTTTCCGGTTCCTGATCTTCTTCCTGATTTTCCTCGGTGGTCTTCAACTTCCAGTGTGGTAATCCCCCTCGGTGTGAACAAATAGGAAAACAATTGTTAGTGGGGAAACGTCAACATAAATCAGTGGCTACCCACTAGAAGAGCACGAGTAGATACGTCAAAACAGCAAAATGCTGCAGGCACTCACACGGGCAAGTGTGAGTGTAATCCTAGGGGAAGGTATCTTTTTTTTCTCTTTTGGTGTCTTTAAATCTGGTGCCCTGTAAGGGTAATGGTGGTCTAATATATATAGGTATATAAAAATCAAATTCAAAATGATACTCACACGGCCTTGTGTGAGTAAATGCACATCAGGGTATCTTTGACTTCTTTGTGATACTGATAGTATTGTTCTCCAAGTGCCAGTGTAGGTAGAAAACCCCTCCCTGGTGTAGATGTAAAATTGAACACTATAGCGATTTTCGTGGGCTACAACAAAATTTATTAAAGAACACTCTAAAAACGGAACATATTTAAAAACAATAGAAAAAATGCATAGAAAGAAAAAGCCAGCCGTCTGAAAGAAATTTGCTCGTGGGTCTCGTGGAGCGCAGCTAACTTGCTCCGCGTCCGGATATAGTGCTGCCTCCTCTCAGATCCACTCCTTGACGGTGGCTGTGCTGGGTCACAATTGCCTAGTGGTCAGAGCAACGCGTTTCGACTTTTGGTCTTCCTCACTACGGAGCCTGAGAGGAGGCAGCACTATATCCGGACGCGGAGCAAGTTAGCTGCGCTCCACGAGACCCACGAGCAAATTTCTTTCAGACGGCTGGCTTTTTCTTTCTATGCATTTTTTCTATTGTTTTTAAATATGTTCCGTTTTTAGAGTGTTCTTTAATAAATTTTGTTGTAGCCCACGAAAATCGCGATAGTGTTCAATTTTACATCTACACCAGGGAGGGGTTTTCTACCTACACTGGCACTTGGAGAACAATACTATCAGTATCACAAAGAAGTCAAAGATACCCTGATGTGCATTTACTCACACAAGGCCGTGTGAGTATCATTTTGAATTTGATTTTTATATACCTATATATATTAGACCACCATTACCCTTACAGGGCACCAGATTTAAAGACACCAAAAGAGAAAAAAAAGATACCTTCCCCTAGGATTACACTCACACTTGCCCGTGTGAGTGCCTGCAGCATTTTGCTGTTTTGACGTATCTACTCGTGCTCTTCTAGTGGGTAGCCACTGATTTATGTTGACGTTTCCCCACTAACAATTGTTTTCCTATTTGTTCACACCGAGGGGGATTACCACACTGGAAGTTGAAGACCACCGAGGAAAATCAGGAAGAAGATCAGGAACCGGAAAAGAAGAAAAAGGGGACTATCAAGATAAAGATACCTTGATGTGCATTCACTCACACAAGGCCGTGTGAGTATCATTTTATATTTATCATTACATACCAGACCCCTAATACATCTATAGATCACTACGTGCTAAGATCAACTTTGGATAAAAAGATACCTTCCCTTAGGATTGTACTCACACTAGCCCGTGTGAGTACTGGCAGTATTTACTGCCTTATAAATATAAATATATATATATATCATTGGATTTTATCAATACTGCCTGTATCACCCTCTAAAACATTGTTTTAATCTATTGATTCCGAGGGAGACATCCTCATTGTAAGCCGAGGACCGCTGAAGATATCCAGAAAGAAAACCAAGTCCTGAAAAGAAGAAGGCAACCGACCGAGGGAACACCAAGACAAGTGAACCTTGCTGTGAGAGCATTTACACAAGGCCGTGTAAGTGATTTATTATATCTTTCAAACACACCCACAAATATCTAATTAGATACTCCAGACACCCCAAATTCTTCAACCTGTGCTCCCCCTTTCTCTCTCTATATCCATGTACATTCAGGTACTGTATGGTGCAATTCTTTTTGCACTGGTTTTGCCCAGTTTTGAAGCCAGGCTACTTTAGTACTGTAAATGACCCGCAGAACTGTACTGTACCACAGCAACTTTTGATCCAGAAAGTTACCAACACAATATAATATTTTTGAATCATGTTACTGCTTTAACTTTATCTTCATAAAATGCCTAGAATTTCCTGACACAAACCAGTTCTCTCAGAATACCACCACATGGACACTGTTCAAAAGCAAATAATTCTATATATAAACATGCAAAACACACAACAACATTTTTTTGGCTTTTAAACATCCCTTGACAGGAAATTTCCCACTGACTCTACTGCATTAGACATTTTGCTTGGCTAAATCTTGGTAATAGAAAATGATATGAGAATTAACGCATCTTAAGTGCTCATTTAGCTTCTAAAAAATATATCATTATGAATATGTCATTGCGGCACAGTAGTAAGAATTTGAAAAGGCAATTTTGTTATTATTAACACACATTTTGTCCAGTTTACTGTGCTGCATTAGTAAACAAAACAGTAATTCTATTGACCGGCGACACATTTACTTATTTCTATAGTAGAGGTGATCTCTTTATTTCATATTTCCTATTAAGAGACATTCTAAATTATCCTTCCACAGATTTCCTTACTGAAAATGTAAACGCAATGCTTCAACGTCCTATTTTTTATGAGGGAAAGGTACATGCTTAATAGCCTTCCAAACTGCTAAACTAATACATTTTGTGTTATACCTGAATTCGGCTCATGACACCAGGATGTCACAACACTATGGTTGACAATCACTGACATTTACGCCCATAGTTATCAAGGAGTATGTGTATTGGCATTGATTTATTTTGGTTTTACATAAAGAGCCTTATTCATTACTAGAGATCACAGTGAGATTGTGGGATAAATACTGTCACGGGAGACCAGGACTATCACATCAGGGATCAATTCCCTAGACAGAAACAGAGTTAATAAAATTAATTTATTGGAAGAAAAAAAAAATATCCACAACTATTTACAGTAAATCAACACATACACTTACAAATGGGAAACTGGGGTTACCCTATAAATCTAGGTGCAGAGAACCCCCCTAAAGAGATTGTCCCTGTTTTTCCTCCTGCAGGACACTGCAGCTTCTTCCCAGATGCGGCAGCTAAAGAACTCGCAGCTCACAACTCAAACTTAGCTGATTGTATCTCAGTTAGCTAGTGGTCTCCCTCCCCCCAAGTGTTTGAAGTACGACCCAGCCCCTGATTGGTGGGGTTGAAGTGCAACAACAAACACTGTTACTGTACATGCCAAGAGTAACTTGGGAAGATCACAGACCACTTTTCAACATTCCCAACTGAAAACAAAATTAACCCCTGGTCTCTGAAGTGCTGGAACCAGGCTACATAATACATTTTACAGAAGTATTACTGACAGTTAGGGGTAATGGCGGGCTAGACCTTTATTAAACGCAATCATATCTACCCCTACCGTCACAAACACAATTCAAGGCAATAGCAGGGTATACTTACAGTATACAGGGTCACCGACAGCAGGGCCCAGTGGAGGACCAGGGAGATCAACACAGTCCTCCCAATCTGCCAACACACTACTTGGCCAAGACCAAAGTAATGCCTTGAATCCTGGGTTCTGGTTATACTCCAAGTGCTGCACTTATACGCACATTTTATTGGATATAATTTATTTTATATCCAACATAATTATAGTGTTGTATATAACCTATTAAGACACAAACAGTAAGCAACTGTCTAATGTAGAATTCCAATATTTGTTGATCCAATGAAGAGGATTGCCCTAAAATCCCTACTCTAATTATAGAGTACACCACATTATATTCTCACATTCTCAGTAATCTCCCTTAAACGTGTACGCAAAATGACTTTTAATGTATCTGAATGATATTCAGTGATGCCTTCTTGCAGCATAGTCCATGTGGGTACTCTGCGCACAGGGGTAAGTATTCAAAATTATATTATTCATATAAAAATAGGTCTGTAATTGTAGTAGTGACAGACACCCAAAAGGTATTTCAAAGAGCACAATGCCTGGAGCTGGCATTCAGAAAAGGACAGTGCACCATCAATCCCCGGACCATGTGCGATGGATTCTGACCATGACTGCTAAACTTATGCTTTTAGTATGACTAGTCATATAAATCATATAAAAACCTTGTAAGATTATAGAGATAATAACAAATAATATATCTTAATGAGTAATCTTGAAATTACCTTTAGGGTTTCTTTTTCTGACAGAGGATATGTAAAACCAACATACATCTACCTTCCCATTCCATTAACTAATTTATACTACATTTATATTGCAACGTACAGTACAGTACTATAGATTCTAAAGTATTTCTGAAATGAGAGTAAAACAGCTTTTTGAGTTCTGCCCTCTGAGTTTACGAGTGCAATGAGCAGCAGTGAGAATAAAAGAGAATACAATGCAAATGAAAAATGCCAAGCTGCTAGGAATTAAATGTTCCCGAAAAAAACACATTAGCAGCTTGCTAAATGCCAAAATAGAATAGATTTGCCTGTGTACTTCAAATCTGGGAGCCTTAGGAAGTCCACAAAAATGGTTACTGAATTCTGATGCTGTAGCTGGCAACATTGTATAGCTAAAGAAAACAATGCATAAAACTTCCGTGTATGTGACTTTGCAAACATAATTTATTTTTTCAACTTATTCATTGTGCTTTTCAAGACACCCAGAACTTAATTAACCTGAATATAATCATTACTCTGTCAAAGTCACAGGGTTTCTTTTTAGCAGCCTGTAGATATATTATCTTACTTTTACCTGACTACTGTACACAGGGCCGGCGACAGGGGGGAGTGTCCCTGGCCCGATGACTGGGGGGGGGGGGCCCGGCAGCAAAGCAGTTGGGCCAACTTCTCGTTGCCGCCAGGCCCCGGCTCTCCCCAGCTGCGGGGCCTTCTTCCATACTGACAGTCCTCGCTTCTGACAGCAGCATCAACATCACCTGGCCTCCCTCTCATACCGGTGTGTGCCGGAAGCTCAGCCCAACTTACTTCCGGCGCGTGCTGATGTCATAGGGATCGGCGCATGCAAGACGCTCATGTGGGACAGTCAGTAAGGATGGGAGGCAGGCAACTGGGAGAGCCAGGACCTGGCGGCATCTACAAGACCGGCAGCCGGGCCCCCCACAGACATCTGGCCCAGCCAGATGCCTGACACCTGAGACCACCCCCAAGGTAAGTCTGTATTATATATATTTTTTTTTTTTTTTATATATATGTATTGGGCTTTTTTATATGTATGGGGGTGGGGGTTGTATGTATTTGTTTTTTTTATATGTATTTGGGGGTTATATATATTTGTTTATATATATATGCTGTATATATATTTGGTTTTTATAGCGTGGGAAAAATCCTACTAGCCAATCAGAGCGTTGCCAGTCTATCTAAACCGGGCAAGCATGGATTCAGATTCTGACAAGGGCATGCACCAAGGTGCACCTCTGCCACTTGTCAATCAGAAGCCACCCACGGAGTAAGGCTCCTCAAAGTCTGGGCTGGGCAAATGGTGGTCCGATGACTTCCATTCATCCCAGGACGTGAGTCCTTGAGGCTAACTTTGCTGCCCAAATGGCTTTCACACCTTGGCAACCTCTGAGGCTTTCATGTCCGGGACCTGAGCAGATTTGGTTGGACCAGACTTGGCAAACACATGGTCTCTCAGAACCGCAGACCTGGAAGTTCCCAGCTCATATACTGTGCATACTGCTGCGGCACAGTTTATTCGAGCATTTGCCCGTTCTGTGCCGCAGCAGTAGCCTGGCGCGCGCCCGAGTGTGACGGGCGCACGCCGAAGCAGCGGAAGAGCGCCCTCCAATCGGGGCGCTCTCCCTACCGCTGCCGGGTCCGCCGGGTCCCCCGGAACCCCCTGCCGCTGTCCCGCGATCGCGGGACACCAGGGCTCCCTCGGGGAGCCCCTGGACACGCGTGCAGGGGGCGCACGCTCCCGATGACGCGTGACCGCGCGTCTATGACGCGCGGCACGCCGAGGGGCGGCCACTAGCAAGCCGGGAGATTTCCCGGCTTGCGGTACCGACCACACTTCAATAAAGTGTGTCGGTAGTGTAAGCATTTCCCCTTAAACACAATGTTAATAAAAATATTTTCACATTTTTCTTCTAAGTCCTTTAGTTACAGGGATTGACTGAAAATATGTGCATGTTTATTTTCTGCAGTCCTAGCCCTTTCAATAGTAAAAACTGTTTCTAAGTAGAACGAAAAAATGCTTAGGTTCATTTTCAGGGCTACATTCAAAATACATTGAAAACTGGACTTAGATTTAAAAACAGCCTGACAAACCATATGGATGGTTGGAGCACTCCAGAACCCCTATACCAGGTTCTGGTGATCTGGGCATATACTGGGGAACCCCCACTAACTTAGGGACCCCTGACTGTACCCAGGACACACATATTCCTATACCCTCATTTACCTTTCTGGTCTGTGCTGAAGCAGGGACACCTGGCGGTGAGTTGCGTAACTGTTTCCAAGGGAGGATTTTGACCGGAGTGGTGTGTCTATATGTCCCCGGGAACCTGACCTGATTCCCGGATACTTATTTGGGTGGCCAGAAACTCTGGACCCCGGTTACCTAGACACAATCTGACAACACTTGTACCGCAAAAAAAACCTTGAAACTCAAAGCCTGTGAATCTCCACTGCTTAGCACTTAGCTGGAAAGGTAAAACACACATAAATTCCTTCTTGTTGCACAATCACATACATTTCATGTACAACAAATGGGTCCAAGAGCTGACACTCTAAACCCCGAAATTTGGCTCAGAGGTAACCAGCCAGGCATAATACTTTATTGATGGCCTGGCTAACCCCTCACCGTCACAGAGAAGATAGAGAGAGGGGAGAGAAATATATGGGAAGAGGGAGGGAAATAGAGGGGCTCGTGAGGTGTGAAATGGGTGAGCTAGCAAGGTGTGAAATGGGGGGGGGGCTCGCAACACTGCCAACATGGGGGTTGGGGGACCCGGTCAATACTCTAGTCCTGGGCCCCAGGAAATGTGTCTGCGGCCCTGACTGTGCATACAGTATAAGAGGCTTCTTCTACTACTAAGCAGGCAGAGTGAAAGAAGGATATATGCAGCCAACACCCTAAACAAAGTGTTATCTAATTTGTCTCTGCAAGCTCTCCCTTGGTTTCTAACTAGTATGTCATTATTTTATTTTATTTTTTTAAATAGTCTGGGAATGGATATAGGAGAGCTGTACCAAATGCAGAAAAAGACAGAGCTATCAAGTAAAAATTAACCATTTCAGTGCTGAGGGTTTATGTAATTTAGACCAGGGTAATGCAGTTGATGTGGTCTACTTAGATTTTGCAAAGGCTTTTGATAAGGTTCTACACAAGGTTATTGTACAAAATTAAGCAAATATTTGCACCTGGATAAAAAAACTGGTTGAAGGATAGACAACAGAGAGTTGTCATAAATTTAACTTTTTCAGGTTGGGCTAAAGTTGTGAGTGGATTACCTCAGGGATCGGTACTGGGACCCCTGCTTTTTAAATTGTTTATTAATGACCCTGAGTTTGGCATCGAGAGCAAAGTCTCCATCTTTGCTGATGACACTAAATTGTGTAAGGTAGTAGAATCAGAGCAGGATGTAATTTCTCTCCAGAGAGACTTGGAGAGACTGGAAACTTGGGCAGGTAAATGGCAGGTGAGGTTTAATACAGAAAAATGTAAGGTTATGCATTTGGGAAACAAGCATAAACAGGTGACATACAAATTAAATGGGGATAAATGAAGGAATCCTTGATGGAGAAGGATTTAGGAGCGCTTGTAGACAGCAGTCTTAGCAATAGTGCCTCATGCAGTAGCTGCAGAGGCAAACAAGATCTTATCTTGCATTAAAGAAGCCATGGGTAGAAGTGAAGTAAACATAATTATGCCCCTTTATAAAGCATTAGTAAGACCACTCCTTGAATATTGAGTAAAATTTGGGCACCACTCATTAGAAAATAAATTATGGAACTGGAGAAAGTGTAGAGAAGAGCCACCAAATTAGTAAAGGAGATGAATAATCTGATTTACGAGGAGAGGCTAGCTAAATTACATTTGTTTACATTAGAAAAGAGGCATCTAAGAGGGGATATGATAACTATATACAATTATATTCAGGGACAGTACAAAAAGCTGTCAGAAGAACTATTCATCCAAAGATCAGTACAAAGGACACAAGTTAATCCCTTAAAGTTGAAGGAAAGGAGATTTCACGAGCAACAAAGGAAAGGGTTCTTACAGTAAGGGCAGTTAAAATGTGGAATTAATTACCCATTTTTAGAAAGGAAAGGTATACATGGATATACATGTTACATGGTACGTCCATTCTACCTGTCTTTCCCACTGTTACGTAAGCCCCTAGTAAGTTCAGGGCAGTAACAGGTTAATTCTGTGGGTATTACACCCCCTGCAGCCTCCTCTGTGATGTACAGAAGTGAGGTGGTGACTCATGACCTGTGTAAGCCTATCAGGACAGGTACGGATCATGAGCCCGACCTTTCTGGAATCCTAATCAGAGAAGTGGCCCAAAGTTAGATTAGACTTGTTCTGCCTTCCAAAATGAGAGCATGGACTGTCAGCCGCTCCCATTGCAAGGATGAGCTGGACCACTTTAGGCCTAAGGGCCTAAAGATCATCAAGACTCAAGGACCCACCCTATCGGGGCAGCACATCTGAAGTCCTGGGACTTTGGACCTCCATGTGTATGCTGTATAACGAGCTGCTGCAGCATGTACAATAAATCCATCTATTCATCACACCTCTGCCTGGGTGTCAGTTCCTAGGCAGGAGGGGTAAGGAGTGCAGTGGTGGGGACTGACATCCATATACCATGGATCCCATCACAGCTGTAGGCGCTGGCACAATGAACCAGAACCCAGAGACCACTCAAAAGCCTGTCCTGTTCCCCTTACCACCGCGGCAGACTCAGCTCTTCTGTACTAGCAGGTATGCCTCAGCACCATACTAGATAGTAATTCAGTCCTTCTCAAGAAGGGGGGGGGGCGTGGGGAACACGGGTTACATACAAAATAAGTACCGTAAATTCCGGACTATAAGCCGCACCTGAATATAAGCCGCACCTGAATATAAGCCGCACCCATTGAATTTTAAAAAATTTATTATTTTGAACATAAATAAGCCGCACCTGAATATAAGCCGCACCTGAATATAAGCCGCACCTGAATATAAGCCGCACCTGAATATAAGCCGCACACGTCTATAAGCCCCCAGCACCTCACATTAACCCCCAGCACATCACATCAACCCCCCGTGCACCACACATCAACCCCCCTGCACCACACATCAAGCCCCCCAGCACCTCACATTAACCCCTGAGCACCTCACATCAAGCACCCAGCACCTCACATCAAGCCCCCAGCACCTCACATTAACCCCCCAGCACCTCACATTAACTCCCAGCACATCACATCAACCCCCCCTGCACCACACATCAACCCCCCCTGCACCACACATCAAGCCCCACAGCACCTCACATTAACCCCTGAGCACCTCACATCAAGCCCCCAGCACCTCACATTAACCCCCCAGCACCTCACATTACCTCTGCCGTCCAAGCAGGAGTGCACGCACGCACTAGCAAGCAGCAGGCAGGAAGTGCCTCACTGCTAGAGCGCGCTGCTACTCTGCGAGGGGGAGAGCGGGCTCGCGGGGGATGGTGACAGCGAGCTCGTCGGGGGCGTGGAAGAGTGGACTCGGGAGGGAGGGGGAGAGCAGAAAGCGGGAAAAATTCATATATTAGCCGTGTCATTGTATAAGCCGCGAGGTTCAAAGCGTGGGGAAAAAGTAGCGGCTTATAGTCCGGAATTTACGGTAAACATGGGAAGGATGTTGATCCATTGAGTAATTTGATTGCCAATTTTTGGAGTCAGGAAGTAATTTATTTTTTTCCTTATGCGATAACATTAGATGATATTTCACTGGGGTTTTGTGTTTGACTTCCTCTGGATCAATATACTGTAAGTACAGATAGAAGACATAGTATCTGTCATCTAAATTGCAGTGACTTGAAGTGCCATTCAAGTCAATGGCAGTTAATGCAGATCAAGCTCCGATACCAATTATCAGGGCTTTGATAACATTTACATAGCAGAACATCTTAGCATATTACAATTTATGTAAATAAGTGCTTCAGCAGTTTATAGGCACTGGTAACAGTGACAGACATATCAAACGGTAACAATAAAAATATGTCTTTCTGGATTCAGCATGGCATCAAAATATAATAAAACATACTGTATTTTATTAATGAATATATTTTGTAAAACTAGAATTAACTAGATTCTTATTTAAGTGGTGTTCGCCTATCTCTAAAGTTTTAAATGTTTTTTTAGGACCTACACAGAGGCTCCTAGATTAATATAGGGGATTTCTGCATTTCAACTTAAGGTGTACATAACTATATAAAAATTACCCAGGATCTTAGAAACCTCCTCAATGACAGACAAAAAGACATGCAAAACAGGACAGACATGGAAAACAGAGGACAGACAAGGAAAACAAAGGAAAGACAGACATGGAAGCACAGGACAAACAGCCAAACACAGAAAACATCACAGACAGACACCAAAAACACAAGACAGGCAGTCTGAGTCCCAGAAAACACATGACCCCTTCCCACTTGAGGCCCATTTTCTCTTTTTAAACCGAAATAAAATAACCACATGACACCTTGTTGGAGGTAAAGGCTACCGCATTTATTAATTTACAAAACCACAAAACCTTTTATTACAGTACTGCTCCTGACATCTCCTGGTATTGCATCGAATTAGGATGGAGGAAACTGCCAAACCCCTTAGTAACTGCTTTACTTTCTTCCCGTGCAGGAAGAGTGAGGAGATCCTGGGGCACCCCAGGGTACGCGGAAGCCGGGTCTAGAAACACTGCTCTAATGTGTATATAGAAATCTGGTATCTTCTATTCACATGAGTGACAATAACCATTTTTCAACATGTTATTTAAGAGGCTAGTAGCTTTTTAACATATTGTATCTCTATGCAACATTACAAGCTGCTGACCCATGTCAGGGAATGCTCGGAGAACCATTAATCTGAATGGAGCTCAGATGTTTCTCGGAGCATTAGTGGCTTTCTAGAGAAGGATCCAGTATGCTACCTCTCCAACTTTGTAGAGGGTGCAGAATGAAGATCGACATTTTTAAGAGGGACCCTGAAATAGAGGGAAGACCACTGAGAAACTGTACATGAAAAGGCAACAATTAGGGATTTAAACAGAACATACTATCAAACATGGATTAATACTAATATTAAAGCTGCAATACATGCCTTCAACATTTAAACTTACATACAGTAGAACAATGTTTCAGGACCCCTCTCATCTCTTTCTAGGAATTCCTCATGAATGGATGCCTGAAATGTGGCTCCATTTTTTGCACGTCTCCCAAAGAAAATAATATGTGCATTAAGTTTGTAAGTAAGGTCCAGTCCTTTTTTCTTTTTTGATTGTCTCTATTGGAGTGACCAAGTGATTACTCCTCGGGTTCCAAGCAGTACTTGTTTGAAAAGTACCTCGCTGGTGATTGGATAAATAATGATGTAAGAGAAGCTCATTTCTGATTGTTCGGATCACAGCTACCAAAATCAGTGGCATTCTTTTCCAACAACGCCAGCACAGCAAAACTCTGCAGTGTGATTTTTAAAGTCCTCTTACACAAAAGAGAGAAGTTTGTGTGCTTGTGCCACACTTGTAATATTATGAAGCTTCAAAGCAGTTGACAAAAATGCAAAATACCCATCAAAGAGAATATGTTAACACATTTTTTTTGCAAAGCAGTATTTAATTAATCAGATCTTTGTGAGTCAGAATTCATAGGGAAAAAAAGCCCAGCTGTGCATGTATTTCAGGTAAAATAGAAGGATCATTTGGGTAATTTGAATAATTGTGTAACGGGTGTTCCCTATGACTACCGCCGCTACTACTTGCTGTGCAACCTGTGTGGCTCTCAGGAGCCTAAGCCTCCGCTTGGGGAACCTGGGGTACATCTTTATCATACATCTCTTGGTGCAACGCCTCCACCTGGGAGGTATCCCAACGGAGTGGGAGGAGGCCCTCACAGGAAACAACCACACAACACTACCGAATATAAAACAGGACGGGCTTTACTGCATGGAAACACACATATCACGTAACAGCATAACATCAAAACAGCATAACAGCATCATGCGCCACGGCGGGCGCTAACCACACTAGGCGTCACGGCGGACGCTACCACCTCTAGGCGTCACGGCGGACGCTATCACCTCTAGGCGTCACGGCGGACGCTAACCACCTCTAGGCGTCACGGCGGACGCTAACCACCCACAATGTGACCCCACCCTGTGTCCAGTAACCCCCACCCAAATGTCTCGTGTTCTCGAAGTCAAATACCACTGTACATGTGTGTGTGTGACTGCGCAGCCACTATGTTTGGTGATAGGCCTGGTTGGTGCACGTGAGTTGCAGGTTACCTGCCCGGGCTCCAGCCACGGGTACCGCGATATAAATCCACACGATCCGACGGGGTCCTCCACACCGCGTGGGTTGAAAGTCCAGCGCGAACAATGTCACTCCTTGTCGCAGGGTCTTGGGTGGTGTTCTGAGCCCAGAACCCACCTCACAGGGCCGCACGGCTTCAACACTGTGTCCCTGTCTATTCAACCAATAAATGGGGCAGTGTCCCTATCTAGGGCCTGTCCCTAAGCTCCACAAGCTAATAGATGGCTCAGGACCTAACTGGGACCTTGGGGGCTGCTGGCCTAATGCAGAGGGTCACTCACCCCTGCATCCACCTCCTACCCCTAGCTGGTCCGGATCCTGAGTCCGTGCGTGGCTGCAAAACCCCGCGAAATGTATCTCCTTGCTAGCAGGGGAATCTGGCCTTCTCATTGGCTCCCTGGCGTCAGGTGTCTCTGCCCCTATGCACCCTGGGGGCTGGCCGTCTATTCTCGCGCATGCGCGAGCTATCTGGAGCCTCCCGCGCTAGCTGGCCTCCTGCGCATGCGCGAGCTACCTGTCATGGCGGCGCCCTGCTCCGCTAGCCGCCGGGCCGGTGGCAACGCGATCGCGGCCTTAGCGACGGCCCGATCGCGTCCCCGGCAACCGGCCTGCTCGCCGCTCGCGTCCCCGGCAACCGCCCGATCCGCTTCCCTAGCAACCGGCCGCAATACAACCACGCGCGCAACGGGGAAGGAGGGGGTGAGTGCGCGAGGGGGACAAAGGAGGGGGACCTGGCTACATCCTCCCCCTGGTGAAAACTCCAACGTCCTCGCTTGAACCACATAACCTTCCAACAGTGTACAAAAATTATATAATAAAAATGCAGTGTTAAAGTACAACTTAACGATTACTCTAAACGAGATTGTACAGTTCAACAAACATATTGATAACGGAGGCTAGCTTGGCTTTAGCTTGCTGCTGAGACTCATAGTGAGGTGCCCCTAATGAATCATAAACCACTCTAGTGGGAGGGCGTCTCACTTTCTGACTCCTGCGAGTCTCAGTCTCCATTTCTTCCTCTTGAGACAGACCATCGTAGGCTTGAGGCCTAGACTCTCTGGCAGAGGGTGAACCAGTTTGGGGAAAGTCTCTTTGCAACTGAACATTGTCTCTTTGAGGCACAAAACTTGGAGTGGTAGGATCTAATGATTGATTACTTGGTGAAAATTCCGATGGAGGTACTTTGTCAGCTGGCCCCTTACTTGTTGCGCCTTCGGGAGGTGCCCACCAGTCTCTGTTGGATGTTCCCTCCAAAGGATCCTGAATTGTCTCATCTATGGGGCCGGGATTCACAATAGCCTCTTCAGGCTCACTGTCGTTCATTACTGTTTCTGTTTCAGGTTCACTTTCTCCCAGTTGGGAGATAGGTAACAAGTGGTTTCGGTGCCAAACTTTTACTTTGCCATTCACGTCACGTATGCGATAAACAGGGAGGCCCGGCATTTGGGACTCTACTTGAAAAGGCCCCTCCCTCCAGCGATCAGCTAACTTGTGCTTGCCTGGAATCCCTAAGTTGCGTAGGAGAACTGCGTCTCCTGGTTGGAGCGCCCTATAGCGTACTTTGTGGTCGTACCGTCTTTTATTATTGGCATTCAGTCGAGCGGTGGCTCTTTCAGCTAACTGATAGGCACGGTGCAGACTGTCCTGGAGTCTCTGCACATATCGATAATGAGCCATGTTGGGTATCCCGTCGGTAGATACCCGCAGGCGGATGTCGATTGGCAGTCTGGCTTCCCTCCCGAACATCATGAAGTATGGGGTGTATCCGGTGGACTCGTGCCTAGTGCAATTGTAGGCATGCACCAAGGCCTCAACATGCTTACTCCATTCTCCTTTTTGGGAATTTTTCAGAGTGCCTAGCATGTCCAGCAATGTCCGATTAAATCTTTCAGGGAGCGCATCTCCCTCGGGGTGGTAGGGAGTAGTCCTGGACTTTTGAATGTTCAACAGGGTTAACAACTCTTTGATCAGCTTGCTCTCAAAATCCCGTCCCTGGTCAGAGTGCATCCTGCTGGGCAGACCATAATGCACGAAATACTTTTCCCACAGCACTTTAGCCACTGTGGTAGCCTTCTGGTCCTTCGTGGGGAAGGCTTGAGCGTATCGAGTGTAGTGATCTGTCACTACTAGCACATTTCCTATACCCCTTGAATCTGGCTCTATGCACAAAAAGTCAATAAAAACTAAATCCATAGGCCCAGCACTTTTGAGATGGCCCATCGGAGCAGCACGGGTGGGAAGGGTCTTCCTATGAATGCACCGTAGACATTTTCTGCAGTGTTGTTCAATTGACTCCCGCATTCTAGGCCAAAAGAACCGGTCTCGCACTAAACCCAAGGTCTTATCCACCCCCAAATGTCCATGATCATCATGTAGTGATCTTAAAACGAGACCTTGCATACGCCGAGGTAGAAATAGTTGTCGACGGTCAGGATGATTGTGGAATTGAACAACCCTATAGAGTAGGCCGTTATCCATCTCAAACTTATCCCATTCTCTCATGAGAAGACCCACATCCTCGCGAGGAGCCCGTTTCACCAGTGAAGAGTCATTTTTGTGTAGGGCCTCTCGGACAGCCTTAGCCGCAGGATCATGTGTCTGTGCTAGTACCAGTTCCTTCACCGTGAAGATAACGTCTTGTGTTAGACCCATGCCATCAGGGTGGCAGTAAGCTTCTGGAAGGGCTTGAGGTCGACACCCTAAAGAATCCACTACTCGTAGCTCGGAGAATGCCACTCGGTCGTTTACAATAGCAGCAGTGGAACACATAGCTCTCATTCCTGGTCCTGGAATTTCTTCCCAAGGGCCATCGTCGGCGGTCTCGCCCAGTCCCGATCTCCTAGATAGAGCATCGGCTCCTATATTGAGAGGTCCAGGCTTATATTTCATAGAAAACTGGTAATTGGCGAGGGTGGCCAACCATCTGTGACCGGTCGCATCTAACTTGGCCGTGGTTTGTACATAGGTCAGCGGATTGTTGTCTGTTCGGACCTCGAAGGTGACCCCATATAGGTAATCATGTAGTTTGTCAGATATGGCCCATTTGAGGGCGAGGAACTCCAATTTGTGAACTGGATAATTCTTTTCACTGGGAGTCAAACTTCTACTTGCATATGCCACAGGACGAAGCCCAGTGGGGTACTTCTGGTGTAGTACAGCTCCCAATCCGTTGAGGCTGACATCCACGTGCAGAATGTAAGGCTTCTCCGGGTCAGCATATGCTAGAACGGGAGCCTCTGTTAAACTATTCTTCAGCCTCTTAAATGCTTCTTCACAAGCAGGCGTCCACCGATCCCCGAAGGGGGTCCTGGGGGGGGTCCTCTTCTGCTTGGGTTCCTCTGGATAGACCTTCAGCAGATCGTTCAGCACAGCTGCCTTCTTGGAGTATCCATCCACGAATCTTCTATAATATCCACAGAACCCGAGAAATGACCTCAACTCCATCACATTCTCGGGTCTTGGCCAATTCACCACCGCCTCCACCTTGGCCGGGTCGGTGGCCACTCCGTCTGCGGACACGATATGACCCACATAAGTGACCGATGTTCGACAGAAGCGGCACTTATCCAATGAGAGCTTCAGGCCTTCTTTCCCTAAGCGATCCAATACTTTCATCAGCCTAGTCTCGTGTTCTTCAAGGGTGGCTCCGAACACAATTATGTCGTCTAGATAGACCAAACACTCACGCGGACACATATCTCCAATCGTCTTTTCCATAAGCCGTTGGAAAGTGGCTGGAGCGCCACAGATACCTTGGGGCATCCGAGTGAACTGATAAAATCCCAGGGGACAGACGAACGCCGTCTTTTCTTGATCAGTAGGGCTCATCGGAACCTGGTAATACCCAGATCGAAGGTCCAACACGCTAAACCACTGGCTTCCGGACAGTGCGCTGAGAATCTCCTCTATTCGGGGTAGCGTGTATTGGTCAGGCACAGTACGTCTGTTCAATGTTCTGTAGTCCACGCACAATCGAACAGACCCATTCTTCTTTCGTACCACCACAATCGGTGAGGCATAGGGACTCCGAGATCCGGTCACTATGCCGGCCGTTTCCATCTCGTTCAGGACACCCCGCACATCCTCCACATCTCTGGGAGCTAAGCGGCGCGACCTTTCCCTAAATGGCGTGTCATCATTCAGACGAATCGTGTGCTGAGCGCTTCTGCTGCATCCCACGTCCATCTCACTAGTAGAGAACACATCTCGTCTCTCTCTCAACTGAGCACGTAGCTTCTCTTTCCATGCTTCTTCCAGGGGAGACTCTCCGAAGTCGAATTGTAGTGCCTCGGCCTCTTCTCCCACACGGGCAGTGTGAACGGTCACTGGGTCGTCTACAGGATCCACAGGATAAATTCTACCCAACCTTTGTCCTACTTCCAGCGGCACGGTATGGAGAGACATGTTCTGGATAGACACAGTAATCTTCCTGGGGACGGTAGATGGCCAATCCCGTACTTCAGGTATCATTCGGTATCCCCACTGATTCTCAGACTCGGGGAGGGTCTCTAGCGAGAAGTATCGGTCGTGTTCGTGCCGACTGGGGTACTTGATCAGCGCTGTCACGTGCCTCACTCCCCCTGGTGGAATCTGCAATAACCCTCGCTCTTGATTAAAGATTTCACCATACTCTTCCTCATACGCCACCCTATAGCATTCTTCCCGCAGGCCAGGGGCTATATTCAGGGATGACAACGGTAGCTCGCCGGCTTCTTGTAGGAATGAGCGAATCACCGACCTCACAATATCGGCATTCGTGCCTAGTATGATGGGGGCACTGGGATGTTCTCGAGCCTCTGGACAGACCAAAGCTTCCACCAGCATGGGATGCGACTTGTTAGTGTTCAACTGCAAGATATCCAGCTTGACCGCTACTATTCCGTCTATGGGATAATCATCTTTACTCAGTCCCCATAACTTCATCTTTTCGGCTGACTGCAAGGGAAGATGGCTGAGGTTCTGGTCGTAGAATGGACGGTAGATGATGGTCACTTGTGATCCAGTGTCCAGAAGTGCTGAAGAGTATATCCCCTCCACGACGACTCTTATTACAGCGGTGGGCCCTACTCGGCAGTAAGCATCGGCCGGGGGCGTCTCCTCCGTGGAAGGCCTCCCCGACTCCTCGGCAACATCCTCGGGTACGGTTGATAGGGACGAGCTTGCCTTCCGCACGGTCACGGTGTAGGTCTGGGCCTTGGTGGGGTTTGAACAGTTCCTTGCAACATGGCCCTGCTCGCCACAGTTGAAGCAACGGAAGTCTGGGCGGGGACCCGGACCGTCAAGTGACCTGGGAGCGGACCTAGGCACCTCCGGGGTGGCCGTATCCTTACCGCTCTTGCTCCCCTTTGCTTTGGGCACTGTTGCTTCCTTGGTCTCATCCTTGCGCGGGTCTTTGGCCTTCCTGGGCGTATGCAACCTAGTATAGGCCTCATGACCCTTCACCTCATCCAGTAGGTCTTCTAGAGTAGGGGGGTCTCCCTTCTGTAGCGTGCATCTGATCATTATCACGATATGGTGCGTGGGTATGGCTCCCCGCAGGAATTGAGTGCGCCTATACTCATTTACTTCTGAGGCCTTGATGACTTGGCGGGAACGTAGCTCCCACAAGAGCAATTGGATCCGTTGTATGAACTCGGATAGGTCTTCCCCCTCTTTCTGGCGGAGATTGTAATACTTAGTCCATAGCTCACTCACATCATCTTCCTTACCATATGCCCGGGTAAGCGACTCCATCATCTGATGTGCGGTAACCCCAGTATGCTGATCCTTATACATCTTGATGGTAGTGGACGCAGGCGGGCGCAGGCACTCCATGATTCGTTGTCTTTTCACCTCATCAGGACAGGTCCACTCTTCCAGTACCTGTGAAGCATATTCCTTCCAAACATCAAAAGCCTCTTCACCAGTGGGAGTTGGGTTTACCCCTGAAAAGAGCTTTAACTTGCGGTATGGCTGAGGGGAAGGGGATTCGTGCTTGGGCCTACCCAGTTGTTGGATGGCCTGGGCTAGTAATTGTATTTCTCCCATTCTACTGGGGCTGGAGCTCCGTCTGCTTGAGCGACAATTAGCACAGGATAATACACTGGCCTCATCCCCACATATACTTTCTGGTGGGGACAGGGACATGCTCATACTAGTCTCTAGCAGGTCTGCCCTGGGGCTACAGGGTTCGGGTTTTATCGGCATCTCAGGATATATAACAGGACACCCTGTGCTGAGGGCCCCGTGGAAACGCAAGTTGGACGGGCCTTGTTGGGGCGACAATTCACATCCCCCAGTGATTAATACGGTGCACCATGACCCGTCGGGGTCGGAGCGGCGACCCAAAATTCTGGCATCTTCTAAGCCTGGGTACTGCATGAGGATTAAACATAGTTCATAGGATGAGGCATTGGCGGGCACTTGTCCTACAGCAAGGGTTTGTGAGGGCGGGACTTGCCTTTTTACCGCCCACGTGTACACCTCTTGGCGGGAAGGTAACGTGTAACCTAACGACATTTTTACTGAGTTCGGGCACCCCAGGTCTGACTCTCAGCAGCGCCTCCAACTGTAACGGGTGTTCCCTATGACTACCGCCGCTACTACTTGCTGTGCAACCTGTGTGGCTCTCAGGAGCCTAAGCCTCCGCTTGGGGAACCTGGGGTACATCTTTATCATACATCTCTTGGTGCAACGCCTCCACCTGGGAGGGATCCCAACGGAGTGGGAGGAGGCCCTCACAGGAAACAACCACACAACACTACCGAATATAAAACAGGACGGGCTTTACTGCATGGAAACACACATATCACGTAACAGCATAACATCAAAACAGCATAACAGCATCATGCGCCACGGCGGGCGCTAACCACACTAGGCGTCACGGCGGACGCTACCACCTCTAGGCGTCACGGCGGACGCTATCACCTCTAGGCGTCACGGCGGACGCTAACCACCTCTAGGCGTCACGGCGGACGCTAACCACCCACAATGTGACCCCACCCTGTGTCCAGTAACCCCCACCCAAATGTCTCGTGTTCTCGAAGTCAAATACCACTGTACATGTGTGTGTGTGACTGCGCAGCCACTATGTTTGGTGATAGGCCTGGTTGGTGCACGTGAGTTGCAGGTTACCTGCCCGGGCTCCAGCCACGGGTACCGCGATATAAATCCACACGATCCGACGGGGTCCTCCACACCGCGTGGGTTGAAAGTCCAGCGCGAACAATGTCACTCCTTGTCGCAGGGTCTTGGGTGGTGTTCTGAGCCCAGAACCCACCTCACAGGGCCGCACGGCTTCAACACTGTGTCCCTGTCTATTCAACCAATAAATGGGGCAGTGTCCCTATCTAGGGCCTGTCCCTAAGCTCCACAAGCTAATAGATGGCTCAGGACCTAACTGGGACCTTGGGGGCTGCTGGCCTAATGCAGAGGGTCACTCACCCCTGCATCCACCTCCTACCCCTAGCTGGTCCGGATCCTGAGTCCGTGCGTGGCTGCAAAACCCCGCGAAATGTATCTCCTTGCTAGCAGGGGAATCTGGCCTTCTCATTGGCTCCCTGGCGTCAGGTGTCTCTGCCCCTATGCACCCTGGGGGCTGGCCGTCTATTCTCGCGCATGCGCGAGCTATCTGGAGCCTCCCGCGCTAGCTGGCCTCCTGCGCATGCGCGAGCTACCTGTCATGGCGGCGCCCTGCTCCGCTAGCCGCCGGGCCGGTGGCAACGCGATCGCGGCCTTAGCGACGGCCCGATCGCGTCCCCGGCAACCGGCCTGCTCGCCGCTCGCGTCCCCGGCAACCGCCCGATCCGCTTCCCTAGCAACCGGCCGCAATACAACCACGCGCGCAACGGGGAAGGAGGGGGTGAGTGCGCGAGGGGGACAAAGGAGGGGGACCTGGCTACAATTGGTACCAAACTTCTTAAAACAAAATAGTGCATGATGTTTCAACATTTTGGTTAATCACTCTTCATCAATATATATGTGTGTGTGTGTGTGTGTGTGTGTGTGTGTGTGTGTGTGTGTGTGTGTGTGTGTGTGTGTGTGTGTGTGTGTGCGCTGTGTTAGCCGAGCTTAATAATAAAAAGCAAATACTCGATACTGCTCTGTGGCTAACAAAATGCTTTTATTTGTGCAAGCTTTCGAGATACACTGATCTCTTCTTCAGCGATGTTACAATGGATAAAGCAAGAAAAGTTTTACTTTAAAACAGCCTGGAATGTTAACTGTGGATGAAACCTATCCCTCCCCCCATGTGCAGTATGTGATTTATGACTTTAGGTGTTAAATGATCCCTGAATGTTTGATGGAATAGCGTGTATGTGTGTAAATATACATTTATAAAGCACCCACGGTGCTTTACAAAAGGTGAGTGTGGAGGGGAGTGTATACCAATGGTGTTTGTGGGTGTTGAAATGTAAGATGGACATTACTTTAAATGTGTGTGGATACTATGTAGTCCCTATTGGTATATAAGGATAGAATTACATTGTACATTTGTATGTGTAAGAGACAGGTGTCTCCCAGGGATTGCCAGGGAACTACAACCCATTCTCCAGTAAGATACAAGACTTCAACAGGTCTTTCCTGAAACCCTTATTATCATACAGACAACCTCATAATCTCAACGAAATAATGGTGAGGAGTTAAGTGTTCAACTATACAACTGAAGGTGGCCATACTCAAAGGTAATCACCAAAAGAGAGACGGTTGCATGAATACAAATGTATTAAACTGTTCGGTGGTCTAAACTGAAACCGCAGTTTCATGAGCCACTACGCAAGAGAACTCTCTTCCCTTGACTGCTAAATCCCATGGCTATAAATACTGAGCTATATGAATGCACACACACCTCTCTCTTACACATATAAATGTACATGTAATTCTATTCCTATATACCAATAGGGACTACATAGTAGCCACGCACATTTATAGTAATGCAACACCCTCAACACCATTGGTATACACTCCCCCTCCATACACATCTTTAGTAAAGCGTGGTATACACTGTGGGTGCTTTATAAATTTATATTTACACACATACAGACACACTTATATTGCAAACATTCAGGGACCATTTAACACCTAAAGTCAAAAATCACATACTGCACAGGGGGGGGGGGAGGGATAGGATTTATCCACAGATATCATTCCAGGCTGTTTTAAAGTAAAACTTTTCTTGCTTTATCCATAGTAACATCGCCGAAGAAGAGATCAGTGTATCTCGAAAGCTCGCACAAATAAAAGCATTTCGTTAACCATAGAATGGTATTGAGTATTTGTTTTTGATTAAATATGTAGCCGTTCCCCCCTTTCCCCCTACCTTAGGTGCAGGAGAGCTGGCGGCTAGGTGCCGGAGCCGTGCGATCGGGGAGCCGCTCCAGTACTCTGGTGCAGGCGGTGGCCATCTTGAAATGTCGCACATGTGCAGTGAAGGCGTTGCGCATGCGAAGTGGGTGTCGAGGATGTGGGCCATCCTAGATGGCTCCACAATATGCAGCACAGGACTACGAGTCCCAGGATCCTCTGTGGAATGTACCACATGGGGCGTATTAGCAAATAGGGCTCAGGAAGGAAGGCAGGAAGGTATGTCTTTGGCGCGAATAGAGACGTGTGTCAGTTCCGCAAGAGGAGGCAACAGAGCAGGTAGTGTCCATGGAGCAGTGCATCCCTGGACTTAGCCTAGTATTGCCCCGTAGGCCCCAGATAGGCTAAGTCCCCCTCTAGCTTGTGTATTACAGGGAAGGCCCCAGATAGGAACACTTCCTATTAGTACCCAGTGAGACTATTCCACCGGTGAACCGACGGCCACGCAGTGCCCTGTGGTTTGGGACCAGGCCAGGCTCCAGGAAGCGGAGGCATAGGCCTTCTGTACGCCAACAAGTATATCAGCACGCATAGTTCCCTTAGTCATAGGGAAATTAGGCTACACACATATATAATATCCCTTCGTCAGCTCCATGCTCCTTACATGGAGAAGCGCAGTGATTATATATTTGTTTTACATACAGCTCTACCTCGTTTTAACACGATCCGTTACAATGCGAATCCGCTTATAACGCGATGCCAGCATGGCTCCCAATTTTCGTATTTATGAATACTTTACAACACAATTATTGGTATCATAAATACTTTATTGTACAATGCATACAATTGTAAATTATTTCTAGCGCGATCCACTTATAGCGCGATGTGATTCTTTGGACCCCAAGCACAGCGTTATAAGGGGGTTGAGCTATATATATATATATATATATATATATATATATATATATATATATATATATATATATATATATATATAACAGCAGTCACTTCAAAGGCTCCAAAGAAATAGGTGCTTGTTCAACAAAAATAACAGGAAACCAGGTGTCCCACCAAGGAGACAAAAAACAGCACTCAAGGTATATTGCAAAAGTGTATTTGAAAAAAAGCAGGCACATATAAATCCAACATTTCGGTCCTGTATAGGACCTTCCTCAGGAGAGTGCTGAGGAAGGTCCTATACAGGACCGAAACGTTGGATTTATATGTGCCTGCTTTTTTTCAAATACACTTTTGCAATATACCTTGAGTGCTGTTTTTTGTCTCCTTGGTGGGACACCTGGTTTCCTATATATATATATATACATATATATATATATATATATACACATATACAGGTAAACCCCGTTATAGCGCGCCCCGTTATACCACGAAATCGGTTATAACGCGGTTTTCACGTGGCTCCTGTTTAAAAAAAAAAAACAGACACTGCACACACTGCACACACTCCCAGCACACACTCTACACTGCACACACTGCACACACTCTACACTGCACACACTGCACACACTCTACACTGGACACACTGCACACACTCCCAGCACTCACTGCACACACTCTACACTGCACTTACTGCACAAACTACACTGCACACACTGCACACACTCCCAGCACTCACTGCACACACTCTACACTGCACACACTGCACACACTCCCAGCACTCACTGCACACACTCTACACTGCACACACTGCACACACTGCACACACTGCACACACTCCCAGCACTCACTCTACACTGCACACACTCTACACTGCACACACTGCACACACTGCACACACTGCACACACTGCACACACTCCCAGCACTCACTGCACACACTCTACACTACACTGCACACACTGCACACACACTACACTGCACACTGCTCACACAGCACTCAGCTCTCACACCACACAGCACTCACAGCACACTCTCATAGCACACAGCTCTCACAACACACTCTCACAGCACACTACACCTCCCACTCCCCCTCCCTACCTTTGGTGTCGGCTGCTGAGATCGGAGCGGAGCTGGCATCAGGAGGAGGGGGGTGTCGGGAGGAGGGGGGGTATCGGGAGGAGGGGGGTGTCGGGAGGAGGAGGGGGGGTGTCGGGAGGAGGAGGGGGGGTGTCAGGAGGAGGAGGGGGGGTGTCGGGAGGAGGGGGGGTGTCGGGAGGAGGGGGGGTGTCGGGAGGAGGGGGGTGTCGGGAGGAGGGGGGTGTCGGGAGGAGGGGGGGTGTCAGGACACATGTGAGAGATGCAAAGGGGACCTCGCTACCCATTCAGCTCTCCGGATCCTCTCACACCGCAGGCCCAGATCTTCCTTCCTTCTTTTTTTTTTTTTTTGCATACTGCACACACTGCACACACTGCACACACACTGCACACACTGCACACACTTCCAGCACTCACTGCACACACTCTACACTGCACACACTGCACACACTCTACACTGCACACACTGCACACACTCTACACTGCACACACTGCACACACTCTATACTGCACACACTGCACACACTCTACACTGCACACACTGCACAGACTGCACACACTCCCAGCACACACTCTACACTGCACTCGCTGCACACACTCTACACTGCACACTGCTCACACAGCACTCAGCTCTCACACCACACAGCACTCACAGCACACTCTCACAGCACACAGCTCTCACAACACACTCTCACAGCACACTACACCACACCTCCCACTCCCCCTCCCTACCTTTGGTGTCGGCTGCTGAGATCGGAGCGGAGCTAGCATCAGGAGGAGGGGGGGTGTCGGGAGGAGGGGGGGTATCGGGAGGAGGGGGGGTGTCGGGAGGAGGGGGGGTGTCGGGAGGAGGGAGGGTGTCGGGAGGAGGGGGGCGGGTGTCAGGAGGAGGGGTGGTGTCGGGACACATGTGAGCGACGCAAAGGGGACCTCGCTACCCATTCAGCTCTCCGGATACTCTCACACCGCAGGCCCAGATCTTCCTTCCCCGGTACTGCACCTCTCCTTACCCCGCACAAGCCGCCAGGTAAGGGACACGTCACTGCCAGGCAGGAGGCGGATCTCATCTGGGAAGGAGCTGCAGGGCCAGAAGGGAGGAGCCGGGCAGGAGCAGCTTGCTCACCGGCCAAGAGGAGGTGGCATAGCGGGTGTGTCACAGGCTGGTCCGGCCTACCTGTCACAAGCCCTGGTAACCAGGCAGCCCTAGCAACCAGACCGGAGCATCGATCAGGCGCGCGGTGGCCATTTTTTTTTAAAATTAGCGCGACCCCGTTACTAGCGCGGTGGTCTCGGCGTGGACCCCGAGGACCGCGCTATAACGGGGTTTACCTGTATATATATATATATATATATATATATATATATATATATATATATATATATACTGTATATATATAAAATATACACACACAAATATATATATAGTGTGACATAGTCCAAAGATGTTAGGCAGCTTTCTGCCCCATTTTAGAGCAGAAAGTGCAGGAATAGTTAATGATCCGTTCCACATCTTCCCATTAACTCAGGCAGCTGGATGGAAAATCCAGACCACAGATTACAATGGCTCTAGTTCTCCCTCACCTGCTCTTCTAATCACATGCACAGGTATTTAGAGCAGAGAGGTTTTGCATTTCTCTCTCTCTCCTTGGAGCCTGGGGGCTGGGGGTGTCGCTACTCTCCTGCATCCAGTATCGAGGTTGACGGCCTCTCCACGTATCACAGTACCAGAGGATTTGCCTGGACACCCCAAACAGATAAGACAAACAAATGGTTACTGCTGTTGCTAAAAGACTGTGCTGTATCTTGTGTCCCTAAATGAGAGAGCATTGTTTTAAGCTGGGGAACCAGTTTAGTTGGCCAGCAGCTGTTAGAGAGACTGATTTTGATGTGTAGTTAGATCCCTGAAAGGGATAGGATTTTGTTTATATAATTTGGTTTCTTTTTACTTGAAATAACAGTGTGGGAAATACTGTAACAATGAAATGAGTGAACTGCTGAATGAAAGTATCTGAGTACCTCTAACCTACACATGTTAAAGCTGCAGTACCTTACTTGGATGAAAATAAAGCAGGCAGAAGCCTGAGTTAAGCAGCTTAATACTTTGCATGATCCTGTTTTTGTATTAAATAACCCTAGAAGACTGTGTCGGGAAGAACCCAGACAGACGTCAGCACTACAAAAGAGGGGCGTTTGTCACAATAGATATATATTTATATTATACACACACATATATATATATATATATATATATATATATATATATATATATCCAGAAACTGTGCTATATTTTTCTGTACAGTAATATTTAGGGAATAGCTAATAATATTTTGTGTGCAAAACATACTGTTGAAAAGAAAATTGTGCACAATAGTAAGAAAATGGCTAAATCAAATGATTAAATGTCATGCTGCGGAATGAGTCAGCCTGAACCAGCTGAAGAGGAAAGGCACACTAATGTCATAAAGAAGAACAATTTTCTACCACTTTAGAAAACAATAGTTGAACAGACTGAGTGGTGATAGAATGCTTAGACATGATTCAGCATTGAGAAAATTAGGCATGTGGCCAAAGGTGCATTTCAATGTGTGCAGTGACGTCACCAGTCAGTTGTTCGTTAAATTGCTAATTGAATAGTTCATTGATGTGAATAAAATGCTCATGTTAATATGGATTGAGCCAATTCTAATTGATATACATATCAGCAATGCTACTCAAATGCAGTACTCAAATCTTAGTACTACATCTCTACAACTAAAAGAATTGATGAATTACAAAATAATTTACATGAAAAAAAAATATTTGCACCATATTACTCAATGCTATCAAGAGTAAATCAGATTATTTGACATAGGGTGCTTATTGTACTCTATTCATTGAAAGCACATACTTCAGTTTTTTGTTCACAATTCAGCAAAAGGTTTGATAACATCCCTGCTACTACAGAAATTCACAAAAGAAGAGAGCTTATACTAAAAATTAGAGCACAGGCTAAATAAAAGCTGTTTGCATTATACAGTTATGGCCTTGCTTACTGTTTTCGGTGCTGCGTTAAACCAAGTGTAAATCCCCAGCATTAATTTGCGTCTTGCAGCACCACGACCGCAGCTGCAAAATTGAGTTTTGCGTCTGCTGTAGTACTCTGCAGTACCGATAGGTGGTGCTAGTGTGCCTTTAATCTAAATGCAATCTAACCCACCTTTCATTGCTATACACTTTTGCAGTGTGAAAACACTTCAGATGACAAAAGTATTTTTAAAGTTTGTCATTTTTATTAAAGTAAATGAAGGTAAATTAGAGCATAGAGATGAATAAGAAAGACTTTGGGAAATAATACAATCTTCTTCAACTGACATCTTCTTCAGGCTTACTATTGTACAGTTTCACCTTAAAAAAAAAATAACGAGAAGAAATAGATGCATTAATTACACTGTGCGGCGGTAAACTGTATGGAACGCATATACGGTTCATTTGTGTGCATGTGGGTTCTATGGAAACTGTGTGGAACACATATGTGGTTCATTGAATTTCTGCTCATGCTCATACTACCAGTATGTGAATTATATGGAGCGCATATGCGGTTCATTGGTGCACAAGCACGCTACAGATAAATGCCAATTGAACGGAACACATACATTAACTTAATTATCCATTATTGCTTGATGTGTTTCCTACACCAACAAGGTTTTGCCGTGGATCAACCTGCCGAATCTGCAAAAAGGGGTGAAAACAAGGATTAAACAATAACAAAAAAATATATTACTGTACTGTCGATGTGAGTGTACCGGAAAGGTCTGTTCAATCACTTTCGCCATCTGAAGATGCTGAAATGAAATAAAACGGGTGCTGCATCCTGTACTCGTCCCTCTTGCCGGCGTGCGGTATTCTAATAAAGCAATAATTAATACTTAAATCATGTTGAATACGATTCTTCCATACTTTTTTGCTGCTGTCGCAGAAAAAAAACTGGCTACTGATATACTGATAGATCTCAGAGAGGGTTACCCTCTTATCAGAATTTTCCTGAATGGTAAAATATATCAGTCACATAGCTATATTCCGATCTAGACAATGATGCATCATTGCTTTCCCCAGCTATGTCAAAAACAGTCTGAAAATATTTTGAAGTGGAGGGTGAAAAAGTGACGCTCTATTATACAGACATGTAAATATCTATAATGTGTGATGGAAAAATGTTTTCAAAAAATTATTAACAATACAGGCATACCCCGCATTAACGTACGCAATGGGACCTGAGCATGTACAGTATGTAAAGCGAAAATGTACTTAAAGTGAAGCACTCCCTTTTTTCCACTTATTGATGCATGTACTGTACTGCAATAGTCATATACGTTCATAACTGATGTAAATAACGCATTTGTAACAGGCTCTATAGTCTCCCCACTTGCACATAGCTTTGGTACAGGTAGGGAGTCGGTATTGCTGTTCAGGACGTGCTGATGGGCACATGCGCGAGCTGCCGTTTGCCTATTGGGCGATATGTCGTTACTCGTGAGTGTCCTTAAACCGGAGTATACCTGTATTTACAGTACCTAAATCTAGGCTACTAAACCTAAACCCAATAGTGAGTGATGAGAAATTATTAATTTAAAGCCTAATGGCGAGTAAACACTAAAGTGAACAGAAGTGTCAAATAAAAATTTGTAAGTCACTGGTGTGTAAAGGCCAGACAAGATATTCACTCCCGGTCTGAAGCTCCTTATATATACTGTAGCATGTTGGCTCCACAACAAAAATCTAAGAGAAAATAGAAAAGAGTGCATGACTACTTATAATATACTATATCTAGAAATGTATTTACATACAAAAGGGTAAGTACCACACGTACATAAGATAAAATGAAATACAATTAGAACAAGTGCTCAGCCTATCAGTGATGTGTGAGTGGGAGGTCCACAGGTTAGTAGTACTCATCGAGGTCTTCAGTGTCTTCTCAGTAATCACTTTTATCCATCTGGTTAGGTGGGTGGGGCCGGTGGAGCACCGTGGTAGTCCAGCAGAGGTCCGGTGGAGATCACACTGTGGGTTAAACCGGTTGGAGCAAAGAGTGTACACAAATGAAGTAAGGTAGCACCGTCACAAGCTGGCAGTAGATACATTATCATCTTCCCAACCTGTGTGGTCACAGCCAAAGTTAATAAATGAAAATATGCTCTCAATATATTTGGAGCAGCAGAACTTTCGATAGGAATGATCAGTGCAGTTGTCACTTGGGCAGTGAAAATTTTCTTGGCGACGCTTCCAGCCACTTTATCAGGAATCCATACTATGAATTGTCGTGTACTCTTTTCTTCTATTTTCTCTGAGAAAAAATTGAGCTTATTTTGATTAAAGTATGAACTTTACATTATTTTATACAGTGCAAGGTCAGATTGAACAAAAAAAATCTAAGTCTCATACTAGATATTTCGAGTGACATTGTTACTTTGCATCTTGTATAAAAAAGCGTGTGAAGTTTTTTGCAGGTGCAACATGGCATGGCTAAAGATACTGTATTCAAAGTGCCATCTGTTGTGTGCCACAGTTGAATCACAGAATATGTAGGAATTTATTATAATGTATAATAAATAAAGCTTTATGTATTTAGCATCCCTCTTGGTTGGCAGAAGTCATGGAGTGGGCTCTTCTTTCGGTCTGAGTTGGAGGAAGGGTCAGGATTGGGCTTTACCTGGGATGGCGATTCCTCCTCCTCCTCCTCCTCACGCTGGAGTAGTAGGATACGAAATTATGTCTGAAGTTTTAAAAAGAAAACAAGTCATGTAATACACATTCTGCATTTGCAAACAGCACTTAGTACAGTACAATACACAGAAAATTATACACACGGGATCAGTGAACAGTATCCTCAGTCTCCACCTGGCCCATCATAATTGCCTTCTCCCTCTTTGAGCCACTGTGGGAGGTCATTGTCCCTGTTGGAGCCACATCTGTGCCATGGAGACCATCCCTGCCCCTCCTCCTGCTGGTCGTTCAGCCATAGCAGGAGAAGCGTGTTAACTCGGCCAGTGTCCCTCTACAAAACAAAGTAATAGAGAGTTTTAACGCAACAGTATATTGCATATGCTGTATCATTTGTAGATTCAAAAAGGGAAAAAGATCCAGAGAAGGAAATAAATCCTGCGGGGGTGCTTCTAGCCTCCTGTAGATATAACCATATACAGTATGTGAGTCACCCAAAGTAATGGGAGTAGAATACAGAATGAACTTGCTGAATTGGGCAAGCTGTATAAAATCCCACAGTAGCCCAGTGTTATGTGGTATAGTCTTATCGTCATATGTAGAAGCACATGCACACCGCTGGTAGGTGCTGAGGGGGGTACTTATCTGCCGGTGCGCTGTATCCAGGGAGGTCCAGACATCCCAGAGGTACTTAAGCAAAGGAATGGAAGCAGGCACACGGTCTTTCTAAAGGTGCAGTTTATTGTGCCACCAAAGGTCCAACGTTTCGGCAAATAGATTGCCTTTATCAAGGAGAGGGCTACAGAACATGTTAAACATACCACAATATATACACAAATGGGTACTCACCCCCCCACGATCACTGCTGCCTTGCTCCTGGATGTCAACGCCCCCCATCGTGACGTCAGGGCGCCAGCGCGACGCAGCGTGATGACGTCATGCACCACCAGGGGAGGAGGAGACAGCCTCCCCAATGCCTGTAACAGGCTAAGATGGCTGTCCTGCAGGAAGCTGGAAACTCAGGGAGCCGCCCCCTCACTGGCAGCAGAGGCTCCCCTGGTGACGTCATCACGCCCTCACGGGGGAGGAGGGGGGGGCGGGCCTCAGGCATCAGACCTGCCCTGGAGTGAAAAAAAGACAGCCTGATGCCCAAGGAGGACTGAATGATCGTGCTGGGGTGAGAGCCCTTACATAAACAATCAAGTGTAATGTGACTACAGTTTTATTAAATAAAATAATCAAATAAAGTGTACAAACTAATAGTATAACCAGTGTCATCTAATGCAGTGTATAAAAAATGGTGGAGGCTGTATTTATGCTAGCAGCATTACATATAGAATTAGAACCTGAAAGGATACATGATACATATAGATAAATGCATATACAGCAATCCTTAGAGGAGCATAATGTACATAATGGGTCGCAGGGGTCCACGGCGAGACGCACAGAGCCTTACAGAGTCCTTCTGCTACCTCCTGTTGAGAAAGCATTTGAAATTTTGTTGTTCATTCAGACCCCTGCCATTACTTGTCTGCAATGTGTGGATCCAATAAGCCTCACGCCTCAGTAAGAGGGTTTCTCTATCAGGGTATCCTTGTCTTGGTGCTATGTGTTCAATCCCCATCACTCTGAGGGATGACACATTGTGTCTGTGTTCAACACAGTGCTGTACCAGTACAGTAGGGTCCGTACCCTTACGTATCACACTTTTGTGTTCAATGTATCTCACTTTAAGCATGCGTGTAGTCTTGCCTACATAGACAAGACCACATGGGCACCTGATAATATACACCACAAATGTAGATCTACATGTAATACGATTATGAATAGTGATTTTTTTACCACTATGTGGATGACAAAATACATCCCCGGTAGTAAGACTGTTACACACTGAACAATTCATACACCGGAAGTTACCCTGTTTACCGCCTTCTAGGAAGTGGGGCGTATGGTAGTGGTCCTTGTTGTCAGCATGTATCAAGTTGTCTGACAAGTTTCTCCCTCTCCTATAAGCGATCAAGGGGGGTGTCTGACAACTAGCTGCTAACACCTCATCATTCTGCAGCAGGTGCCAATGTTTCCGGATAGTAAATCTGACAAAATTACTGGCCCTATTGTATGTGGTGGAAAATACAATGCGTTTCTCATCCTAATAGGGTGACTAAGGATGAGAAACGCATTGTATTTTCCACCACATACAATAGGGCCAGTAATTTTGTCAGATTTACTATCCGGAAACATTGGCACCTGCTGCAGAATGATGAGGTGTTAGCAGCTAGTTGTCAGACACCCCCCTTGATCGCTTATAGGAGAGGGAGAAACTTGTCAGACAACTTGATACATGCTGACAACAAGGACCACTACCATACGCCCCACTTCCTAGAAGGCGGTAAACAGGGTAACTTCCGGTGTATGAATTGTTCAGTGTGTAACAGTCTTACTACCGGGGATGTATTTTGTCATCCACATAGTGGTAAAAAAATCACTATTCATAATCGTATTACATGTAGATCTACATTTGTGGTGTATATTATCAGGTGCCCATGTGGTCTTGTCTATGTAGGCAAGACTACACGCATGCTTAAAGTGAGATACATTGAACACAAAAGTGTGATACGTAAGGGTACGGACCCTACTGTACTGGTACAGCACTGTGTTGAACACAGACACAATGTGTCATCCCTCAGAGTGATGGGGATTGAACACATAGCACCAAGACAAGGATACCCTGATAGAGAAACCCTCTTACTGAGGCGTGAGGCTTATTGGATCCACACATTGCAGACAAGTAATGGCAGGGGTCTGAATGAACAACAAAATTTCAAATGCTTTCTCAACAGGAGGTAGCAGAAGGACTCTGTAAGGCTCTGTGCGTCTCGCCGTGGACCCCTGCGACCCATTATGTACATTATGCTCCTCTAAGGATTGCTGTATATGCATTTATCTATATGTATCATGTATCCTTTCAGGTTCTAATTCTATATGTAATGCTGCTAGCATAAATACAGCCTCCACCATTTTTTATACACTGCATTAGATGACACTGGTTATACTATTAGTTTGTACACTTTATTTGATTATTTTATTTAATAAAACTGTAGTCACATTACACTTGATTGTTTATGTAAGGGCTCTCACCCCAGCACGATCATTCAGTCCTCCTTGGGCATCAGGCTGTCTTTTTTTCACTCCAGGGCAGGTCTGATGCCTGAGGCCCGCCCCCCCCTCCTCCCCCGTGAGGGCGTGATGACGTCACCAGGGGAGCCTCTGCTGCCAGTGAGGGGGCGGCTCCCTGAGTTTCCAGCTTCCTGCAGGACAGCCATCTTAGCCTGTTACAGGCATTGGGGAGGCTGTCTCCTCCTCCCCTGGTGGTGCATGACGTCATCACGCTGCATCGCGCTGGCGCCCTGACGTCACGATGGGGGGCGTTGACATCCAGGAGCAAGGCAGCAGTGATCGTGGGGGGGTGAGTACCCATTTGTGTATATATTGTGGTATGTTTAACATGTTCTGTAGCCCTCTCCTTGATAAAGGCAATCTATTTGCCGAAACGTTGGACCTTTGGTGGCACAATAAACTGCACCTTTAGAAAGACCGTGTGCCTGCTTCCATTCCTTTGTATAGTCTTATCGTCCCACGGAGTCAGTAAGTATGAAGGTGAGGGGGGAAGTCTTAAATATAAAAAATACAAGGATCAGGTATGCATACCTTAGATCCATGGGATATCTCCCATGTGGTCCTCCGGTTGTTTCCTCCTGCTCCGTGCAGCGTAGTCAAAGCTGGTAGAAATCCACACTGGCTAAGAGAAACAGCTTGCAATGAAATCAGTAGAAAATACTCACAGATTGGCTGTTTGTCCGTTTTCCAATGCGTGCATCAATCCCAGGAGTAGGTCAATACAAAAAAGGTAAGGTTGAGCACTGCAACAAAATCGGGCTGGAGGCTGGTTAAAATGAATTATTTAATCGGCATTGAGCCAAACCACATACAAATAAATTGTAGTCCTCTGATGCGTTTCGTGCCTCGACGGCACTTTATCAGGTGATTAAGGGGTTAGGGGCCATTAGATTGTATTTTTTCTTGTATTCTTTCTGGCAACGGAGGACATGGACCTGGAGTATGCTGATGAGGATGCCCATCATGATGGCAGGGGTAAGTAGAAAGTTTTATTTGCTTTATTTATGCTGGCTGGCTAATATTTTATTTTATAATGGGCAAATTAACTATTATCCATATCTGGATAATAATTATTTTGCCCATTGCTGTACTGTAAGTGTTGGGGGCAGGGGGGGAGGGGGGTGTATTTATTTAAATGTATTGCATTTTTTTTGGCCACAGGATTGGTACCGGCAGGCCATGGGGACCCGCGGGAACAACACAAGGGCCCCCAGACACCCATGGGGACAACCTGAGGGCTCCGAGACACCCACAGAGACCACCTGAGGACTCACAGACACCTGCAGGGACTACCCGATTGTCCCCAGACACCCACGGGAAGGTGGTCAGGAGGCAGCAGCCAGACAGTGACTCCTCCTGTGTCCTTCCCTGCAGAACACAGTGGGGAGGAAGAGTAGATGTATGTGTGTAGCTGCAGAGTTTGTGAGTGTGTGTGTTGTGGAAGTGTGTGTGTGTGTGTGTGTGTGTGTGTGTGTGTGTGTGTGTGTGTGTGTGTGTGTGTGTGTGTGTGTGTGTGTGTGTGTGTGTGTAGCTGTAGTGTTTGGGAATATGTGTAGCTACAGAGTTTGTGGTTGTAGCTGCAGAGTTTGTGGTATGTGTGTGTAGCTGCCGTGTGTTTGTGTGTAGCTGCAGAGTTTGTGTGTGTGTGTGTGTTGTACTTAAATGTATTTATATTTTTGCTTGAATAAAAAAATCTATATAATTCAGAAGTATCTATTATTATTTTTTAAAGCCTACAGTATATTTTGTCTATAATACCTATAGTAATACAGTAATTCCCTCGGAACAGGGCATTACTGGCCAATAAAGCCCTGGCTGGGTTAAAATCCCTTGGCTGCACCTCAGGCATTAAACTCTTCCAGCCAGGGAAGTATTGGCAGTAACAGCCTGTTCTTCAGGGATTACTACTACAATTGATAAAGTAGGCTAAAGTTGAAAATTCCATTCCGCGCTATGTGAACCGTAGTCGGTATGAAAGACCGTACTGTATATGGTTATAATTGTAAACACTAGGTTGTTGTGAGATTTGGAAAGCCTGTTTTCGCATATTATTGTGAAGGCCATAGCTAAGCATGTCCTGTCCATGCAGGCAGGATCACCTTAAGGAAAGACCTTATATAGAATAATTACAATTGTAGGTCATCTGACAGGCCTAGCTTCGCTTTTGCCTATAAATATATGTGGGTTTGATTATTTGGTATGGTCTTTCTCCTGTGTGAGATGAATCACCTAGGATCCTGCTGTCAATAAAATCATCTTTGCTTCAAACCTTCCCGAGTCGTGGCTTTAACAAATTTGTCCTCTAACACATGCAACATTAAATCAATTAGTCATTTCCACTAAGTATTTCATTTACTGACACATCCGTAGGAAAATAGCAATTGTGACACCAACACAAGTTACGTCTGATACAGTAAGTGCTTAAGGGCTAGCAAACTTTCTTTATTTGTGAGCAGTAAACAGATTCAAAGTACATGAATTCTATGTGAACTCTGCAGACCAGTTGTTTTTGGACCACGGGAAGTCACTGAAAGCAGAAAACCATAAATATTTACTTCACACCTCTCTATTCCGCCGCCTGTGGTTTTTCTACCACTACTAGAAACTGATACTTACTGTATATAAAAGTCCAGTATTTTCAAAGATATTTTAGTTGTCTATATCAATGTACAGTATATATAGAGAGAGATGAACAGAGCAAAGTGTAAGAATTGTGGCCCTTCAAATAATTACTAACATTGCATAGGTATCGAATAAGCAATGGCTTGAGAACCCCTGACTTACACTACACCATGTTTCTTCTTCTGTTGTTCCTCTGTTGTTTATAGGAATATTGGGCATTAGTCTAGAGTGGAGGATAGTTTTGTTGGGGTTACACAATTTAAAATGGTCTGTCCTGCCCCTTGATGACGTAGATAACCAAAGATCGGTATGTGCATTATGAGGGGGAATACTGTAGGACCATACTCGTTCATCTACATCAATCTACTGTCTCTGTACGTTCTCCCTACCTAACAATTAGACTGTAAGCTCCTCGGGGCAGGGACTCCTCTTCCTTAATGTTACTTTTATATCTGAAGCACTTATTCCCATGACCTGTTATTTATATTATCTGTTATTTATTTGATTACCACATGTATTACTACTGTGAAGCGCTATGTACATTAATGGCGCTATATAAATAAAGACATACAATACAATTTAAATTATTTCAATGTCCTGTCCAACCCCGTTGATGACGTAGATGACTGAATATGGTCCTATATTCCCCCCCCTATCACATAGATTCAATTTGTGCTGATTAATCTAAATCCTCTGATACAATCAACTGATGAATTGCAACAATGCTCGCAGATTGCAGAATCCATGGATTGAAGTCTTAAAATCCACCAGTGGATTGCTTAATCTGCGGATTGGATTATTAAATTCTTCCATGGAATTGCGAAATCCGCGGATTGCATTGTCTGTGATTAGAACATTCAGAAAAGACGAATTTCACTTTTTGAGACGGATTCGCGGAAATACGCGGACCAAAGGAACCGAACCGATCCAAACATTTTTTTCCCTCCATCTCTACATATGACCCCATTCAAATGTCTGAGACAGGTCCACAAAGCTGCCTTAGCCCATAATCGCACTGCATTCTGTACCTATATCTGCATATACTGTAGCATACCTCTATCACAAATGGCACATAATGTCTTCTACAAAAGCTTCCACCAAATATATTGCAACCCTGGCTTTATTACTATTTTATCCCTATGAATTACTATTGAATTAAAGCACTGCTGACGATTATTGGCATATGAAATAAGTGCTCACAAAGGGAGTCTTCTCTAATGTATTAATTGATACTATGTTTTAATTAGAATGTCCCTGTCAGGATCATGATTCATTAGCTTTCATTACCTTCTTTATTTTTATTTGACTGGTGAACAAATTGGCAAAAATGCACTACAGTTTAGCATTGATTTATCTTCTAAAAGGAAAATCTATAAAAGCATGTGTTAATCATTAATAGTCCTTATGTTTACTTTGTTTTCGTTTCTATATTACTGATATTTTTCAAATGTTTCTATTAGTTCAAGTTATTTTTTTTTCTAAATAATGAATAATTTAAAAAAATACTCACCAATGATCATCACAGGAACTGTACTGTAGCTCCAACTCATAAATGAAGCCCTTTGGAGTTAATGTATCCAATGTAAAAACCCAATAGCTTTCTCGCTGCAGCAAAAACAGCTCAATATTACCACCTCATTTTAGAGAGGCAAAGGATCTATCCCTAATATTCGGAGTGTGGATATCTAATGTCCCATTTTCTTAAAATGTTGAATCAGTGTATACGGTATATATTTATTTTGTTTATATAACATCTGCTTTTTATATATTGCGTATGGGTCACCAAGAACTGTATGGTATATTTTTCTTGTAAATAGCCCCTATTTCTACATTGTGATTTCTATAATTGATTTGCATCTAAAGGTGACTTAGTTTCCATTTCTAAGATCAATATGCATCGCAAGGTGAATCATGATAATGCAGATTCTTTTTTCAATTTAACCATTAACATTTTATTTTTGTTTCAAATGTAATTTTTTTAATATCACTTTAACTTTATCCATATTAGATAGATTCACCTTCTATTCATTTGTAATGTTTATAGTATCACTTATTTGTATTACAGCATCATTGCTGCCGCTTCATTGGAATTGTAATATTACTTGGGAAGACTGATCCAGGAGAATTTGTCTTTGCTACTGTTGAGATATTATAGTAAGGAGCTTCTATTTTTGTAATAAAAGTCCATTGTGCTTTTTCAATCGTCCCCCACTTGTTGCCCTGGCCGAAAACCTTCTTGCCATGTTCCTGAGAAAAAAAGTAGCCCAACCATCAGGACCCAGACAATGGTTTGACAACATCAATTATATTCTAGAGGAACAGGTATACCCATCTGGCTGGGTAGGCTATGCTATAAAAAGTGTACATATGTTTAAATGTTTAGGTAAAGTAGACGGCATTAAAAGGTTTCTGGAATTAGAGCTTCTTCATATATTATAGTCATTTTACTTTTTCTAATCAGTGGTGTTTACTGCATACACTACTCAACACTGGAAGCATCTGTTGTTTTTAATCTTCTGGTCTAAAAACTTGCTACTGTATGTCTAAGATACATAAATGTTTCCCTAATCAGGGAGACGCACAAGATTCCCATATGTATGCACTCATTCAGATAGGATACCGGAGAATGTTGAGAATGAATTAAATGTATGTTCTTACTGTATGTCTATGCAACATTTCTCGCTCTCATTTAATTATAAAATAATTATGCTAACATATACCACACATTCAAATATAAAAAGTTCATATAGAATATATAAAAACATCAATGTCTGATATAATCACCATACCATAGATATAGGGAGCTCCGTTCAATTAAATTTCACTGGGATAAAAGTTGGGCTATGCCAGGGATGTTCCGCTTTCATATACTAATGGAAAAGAGGAGTGTAGATAGGAAAAATCTGATCATAGAGATCCTCAGCTGAAAGCGTTTATCAAGAGGAAGAGCAAACAAACTGCAGCTGTGCTGAGAGTGAGACGCACACCTCTCTCTCCGTCAGAACACATCGTTTCTAGCAGTTTGTCATAGTTATTAGATATAACGAGCAACAGAATATGTAGAAGATCAGTATGTAGCCTCACGTCGCTGTCATATAGTAAATGTCCCAAGATGTAGCTCTTCTACTTCTGCTACTTTAACAGAGTTCCCAGTAACCTAGTAACAAATTCAGTAAGCAGTGTATCCAGCTGAAACGTACGTCAGAAGAAATCTAATCCAAATTGAACTGAGTAAGATCTGTCCCCATTTTACACAGTCAGTGTATTGATGTCTGTGACGTTTGATCCAAAGCGTTTCATCAGTCTGAGTGATGAAGTAACCTTATAGTGTGATGAAAGGCTTTGGATTTAATGTCAGACATCAATATACTGAGTCGGTACCGTTACAGGGATTAAATCATATACCAACAGGCCCACGTCCCTTTAAGAAAATCAAATAATAAAATAAACTCCTATTCCCTTTAGGGAAAGCTAACTACACCGTAGCTTTCACCCTCACTAACTGCATGGCCAGCTAAGCTGGTTCCCAAGCCAAATCATATACCAACAGGCCCACGTCCCTTTAAGAAAATCAAATAATAAAATAAACTCCTATTCCCTTTAGGGAAAGCTAACTACACCGTAGCTTTCACCCTCACTAACTGCATGGCCAGCTAAGCTGGTTACCAAAGCCAAGCCATTGTCCCATATGCAGCAATGTAACACAGTCTCTGCATACAATATAGTCAGGGTTCTGCTTATCTTAATCCTTATGGAGAAGACATCCCTGCTTAAGCACGATCTTGCATCCTTTCCTTCTTAAGGGAACTAGGCCCCACCTAAGCCCAGAGAAACTCTCCTCTGTAGGTCCTCTTTAACCAGCTTCCGCAGCTGGGGAGCACTTCTATCACCCTCCTTCTCTGGGGAAAACAGTCTCTCACTCTGTGACTCTTAGCATGGCTCTCTCACATGGCATCACTCTGTGTTTGGCTTAAACACTTCCTTATTCACTGATGGAGTCCATCCTGATTAATTAGTCAGAACCTAAACTGCCATTCCAGGGAGCATTAACTCTGTGTGAGCTGGAAAACACATTTACTGCACTGTTCCTGCAGCTAGAGATACCTGATAGTATCACATATCCTCCCCCCAGCGAAACATTGTTCTGTGAAGCGACCCGTGCAGTTCATGGAAATGAACCTCCATCGTCTTCCTCTTGTCTCCTTTATACCCTTGTCTTCATGGACATTGGTTTCCCTGGCTTCCAGATGCTGGGCACGGCCAATGCCTTTTTCTGTAGTGGAGACACGTGTGCATTCCTGTTCCGCAAGTTTTGGAGCTGTCCGTTTACATTTCTTTTTTCACTCAGTGATTCCACATCTCTCGGCTGATTCAGCACGAGTCTTAAACCTGTTTCCCTTTTTTCATTTCTGGCCTGCAGCGGTCGGTTCTCCTCCCAGACCTTGACCAGCTCCCGCTGCAGCTGGGTCCTCTCATTGGCCGTGTGGTCCAGCAGCTTGTGGGCATTGGCCATCTCGCTCTCATAGCGCAGTGTCAGGTCAGCCACTTGACGGAAGAACACCTCCTCGCTCTCTTCCTTTTTGGAGAGCTGTATCTTGAGCTCAGCCACATGCATCATCAGTTCTGCAATTGGATCCCTCAAGACTCCTCTCGGGGCTTTCGTCTCTTCCCGGTGCTTGCTCTGGGTTTGCGTCAGCGCATCCTTCAGATTTTGGATCTCTGCAGTTTTTCCCGCTAGGATTGCTGCTGCTTCTGTTTTCCACGCCTCTTTTTCTTGGATGTACTGAGTTTTGGGGATGGAGCAGCCTCTCTGCGTCTCTAGACTTTTCTGCAAGTTTAATTCTGTATGCCTTTTATCTAAGTTTAACTTTTCAGACTCCAAGGTTTTGAAGTTCTTAGTTTTATTTGTATTCTGCTTCCAGTGATGCTCGGGTAAGACTCAGGGTGGCCTTCAGCTCCTCATGCTGCTTGGTGAAGACCCACTGGGTACTCAGTCGCTCCTGTAGTACTTGCTGCTTTACTTTACCCAGCTCTGTTTTTAACGTGCAGGCCTCTCGCTGAGAAACTTCTAGCTTGGTGATGAGGTGTTGAACATCTTGTTGGGACACCTCGTAGAACCGTTTCCAGTCAACACTCTTTTTGTCTGACTCACTTGGCTTTCTGCTTATGGCAGTATCGATAGCCTTTGTCATACCAAGGCTTGTAGCCACTCCTGTGACGATTGCGCCAAGCGCTCTGTGCTGTAGTTCATCTCTGGTCTTCTCTGACCCCACAGGGTAAACTTTTCCTGGATGTTCTGTTGCACACAGAGGCTGTCCTTGATGCAGGGTCACATAGGAGTCCTCCTCCTCTTCTGAACTGCAAAGATTGTGTTTAACCGTAGAAACCCACCGCGAATAATGCCCCACAGAAAGATTACAATCCATTTGCTCCGCGTTCCGAGGGCAAACTGCGGCCACCTGTCCAAGTTCTTGGCATTTGTAGCACTCTGCATACTTTCCAAAACTGGGTCAGGGTTTTGTCTCCAGTGTACTGGTAATAATGGGACCAGAGTCCCTCCTAGGTGCTGTGGGACTTCCCACTCCTTTATGCAAGTCTGAGTCCTTGGGGACTGTTATTCCGAGGAACAGTCTTATCGGACCTCCTGATGCGCAGGAAGCGAAAACCGGAAAACTCATCTCGACTTGATCTCCTAGTCATCTCCTCGGCAGTCAAGTAACGTTCGACTAAAGTGACAAACTTTTCGGCGTCTTTGGGGTCACTCTGGCTCACCCACTTCTGGATGGCATGGGGAAGAACCCTCAGGAACCGGTCTATAACGACTCTTTCGACAACTGCAACGACTCTTTCGACAACTGCAACGGTGGTACATATCTCAGGCTGGTGCCACGTCCTTGCAGAGTGTATAAGTTCGTAGAGTTGAGAGAAGGGTGTCTTCTCTGTATGGTAATGCCAGGAATGGAACCGTTGGGCCCGAACCACGGGGTGACCCCTAGCCATGCCATAATCTCTGCCTTCAGGGTGTCATAGTCTTTAGCTTGCTCTGGCTCCAAGTAGGCTTTTAGTGAGTCACCCACCAGAAAGGGAGCAATTATTCCAGTCCACTGCTCAGCTGGCCACCCTTTGCATACTGTGGTGCGCTCGAAAATTGACATGTACGCCTCAACGTCATCGTCCATCATCATTTTCTGAATGAGGTTTGATTTTACTTGGCGAGTGACCTGTGGGGCCCTGCTAGTCTGTGCGGTAATTTTCTCTCCCAACCCTAGGAGCTCCTGGTGTAGGCAAAGTTGCACCTCATGTTGCTCTTCCTTTAGAGAATGATGTAGAGAGCGCTCCATCTGCTTTACTAACAATGCAGTTCTTTCATTTTGGGACGTTGTCATTTGTTGTAAACCTTGCATATTGTATTTTTTTTTTTTTTTTTTTTAATCTATTTTTTATTCAGGTGTATACATTTACAAGTCATGGGGGTCTTATCCTGCATAAAGTGGCTGTCAAAGGCGTTATGTTTCAAAATATGTCTTTTATAGTCGTGGAGGCTTCTGCCATAATTTAACAGTTGGATGTATGAGTATATTTGATTCTCAGGGAGATCATATTTAGTTGCCACCTCTTGGTAAGACATAAAGTCCTGTTTCTCCTCATTAATAATATGGCCCAGGCATTTAATCCCTTTTTTATCCCATATATAGAAATTTTTGTTGTCTTTCCCTGGGGGGAACCTACAGTATGGTTTCCTAGGATAGGTAGAAATCTAGAGGACGAGTGAGATAAGTTGAACTTTTTCCTTGTTGCTCTCCATGTCATAACTGTGTCTCTGATTAGTACATTTGACCTGAGTTCCTGGGGTAAGTTGTTCCACTCTATATGGAGGATCTCGGGTATCGAATATTGGTCAGAGAATTGCTTCTCAATTTCTGGAGAGGAATACAACTCCCTGTCCAATATCCAGTCTCCCACGTGTCTCAGAATGCACGCCAAGTTATATTCTCTAATATTTGGGATATTTGTTCCTCCCATTTCCTTTGTCATCTGTAATTTGTTTAGGGCTATTCTTGTTCTCTTCTCATTCCATATAAATTTATTTATCCCCTTGTTTAATTCTTTGACGTCTTTGTGTTTAAGTAAGAGGGGCAGGGTCTGTAGTGGATATAGTAATCTTGCAAAAGATATCATTTTAAAAACACATATCCTTCCAAAGAGGGACAGTGGGAAGGCCATCCATGACCTTAGCTCTTCTAAGATCTTTTTAATTACCGGTTTGATGTTGTTTTCATATAGTTTTGTCAGATCTGCTTCTAATTTTATCCCTAAATATTTTATTGGGGCTGTTGTTATCTTAATCGGTATCTTAGCTGTATCTCTGGTTCCCATTGGCTTGTTTATGTATAAAAGTTCAGTTTTGGAGACATTGATTTTGAAGCCCGCAAATGACCCGAAGATTGATAAGGCCTTGAGTATTTTTTCCACCGATTCCTCTGGGTTTGCCAGGAACAGTAGGATGTCATCAGCAAACATTGCTAGTCTCAGGTCTATTTTGCCCATCCTTATGCCCTTGAACTCAGCCATCTGTCTCAAATAATGTCCCAGCGGTTCTATTGCTAAGTTAAATAACAACGGGGACAGTGGGCATCCTTGTCTCATCCCTCTGTGGAGCGAGAAGGGTTCTGAAATACATCCTGCCGCTATTATCTTGGCTTTTGGTTTGTTATATAGGGTATTTAAGACCGAGGTGATGTTCCCACTAAAACTAAACTTGTCTAACATAAAATGTACGTGATCCCAAAGTATGTTGTCAAACGCCTTTTCGGCATCTATAGCGACCACGGCCGCGTTTTTTATCCTGTGTTTCTGTGCCCAGAGGATAGCTGAAATGACCTTTCGAATATTTTTAACTCCTGATCTTCCCTTTATAAAGCCCGATTGGTCTAGGTGAATGATAGATGGAAGTATTTTAGCCAGTCTATCTGCTATTATTTTTGTAAAGATCTTAATGTCTTGGTTTATCATGGAGATTGGCCTATATGACTCTGGCAGAAGAGGGTCTTTCCCGGGCTTGTGAATAATTTTTATGTGGGCCATTCGCTTGAAGGTAGGGCGCCTTTCCCTTCTAGGAGTATCTGGAACGTGTTTTTCAGTGGAGCGTTTATGTCTTCCTTGAGTATTTTGTAGTACTCTCCTGACAGACCATCTGGTCCAGGGGCCTTAAAAGTCTTTAAATTACCTATAGTATCTGCAAGTTCTTTGGGTGTTATAGGGGCGTTAATGTTCGCTAGTTGGTCTGCATTGATTTTCGGGATTTTAAGTTTTTCAAAGAACCTATTTCTATTTGCTATATTGATGGATCCCTTTTCGTATAGTTTTTCATAATATTTTTTAAAGATAAAGCTTATGTTTTCTGGGTCTGTGGTTATTGCTCCCTTTAAATCTTTTATTTTCGCAATAGGTTTTATGTTTTTATACCCTCTCATGAGGTTCCCCAGGAGTCTACCTGATTTGTTCCCATGGTTGAAGAATGTAGTCTCTCTGGCTGTGTTTTTCCTGATTTCTTGTTTTTCTAACCAGATTTCACATGCCGCTTTCTTCTGCCAGTAGTTCTCTCTATTACTTTGGGAGTCTTTCATCTTAAGCATTTTATAAGCTTGCCCTAACTCCTTGCTTGCCAGATTAAAGCCTTTGTTGGTTTCCCTCTTGAACCTGCTGACGTATGAGATAATTTGGCCCCTCATGACTGCTTTTGAGGTTTCCCAAAACAATATTGGATCGGTCTTGTGGGCTTCATTATCAATTTCAAACTCTCTCCACTTATTTCGTAGGAATTCTCTGAATTTTTCACTTTTTGCTAAATAGTTTGGGAATCTCCAAATGTTTGGGCTTCTCATATCTATATTCATTTCAATTTCTATAAATATGGGAGCATGATCCGAGATTACTATTTCTCCAATATCCACTTTTGATATCTTGTTTATTAACCCTTCGCTAGTTAGAAAACTATCAATTCTTGAAAAGGTCGCGTGGACACTAGAATAGAAGGAGTATTCTTTTTCTGTAGGGTTAAAGGTCCTCCACGCATCAACAAGGCCTAGGGCGTTTTTTATTTGTGTCATGTTTTTTGTTTGTATATTTGAGGGTGGAGCTCCCTTCTTATAGCCAGATCTGTCCATAAATACATCTTGGACCGCGTTCCAGTCACCTCCCTGTATTAAATTGGTACATTTATATTTAAGGATTCTTTGTGTCAGGTCTCGGAAAAATATTGGATTATGGTCGTTTGGGCCGTAGATATTACCTAGGACATACTCTCTCTTGGCCGTTTTAATTTGTGCTATTATCAGCCTGCCTGCTGCGTCTGTATCTGTCTAAATGATCTCTACTGGAATATTTTTTTTTAATTAAAATGGCGACCCCAGCTTTCTTATGAATCGCCGGGGAAAATACACATTGTCCCACACAGTCCCTTTGTAGTTTTGTAGATTCCTTGATGTCTAAGTGCGTTTCTTGCAAAAATGCAATATCCACTCTCTTTTTTTTCAAATAGTTTAACACTTTTTTACGCTTGATGGGGTTGTTTAGTCCCTTAACATTCCAGGAAGCTATTTTTACTGGCATTTATGTATTGTTTCTTTTATTATCTCAAGTGTTACCTTTTTATTCCATCTGTTGACTACACGCCATTTATTTTTATTCCTAATTTTCGGTTTTAGGTTTTCCCTGTTATTTTTGGGTACTGTAGAATTCCCCATCATAGAAGAGAGATCCTTAACTTGGAACTTAACATTAACATTTCTGAACTTTGTCAACTTTATCATGTATTGTACTTCACTTTTATCCAGAGAGGGTGGCCACATTCCTTCCTCTTGTGTGGCCTCTTATTCTTATTCATGCTACCGTGCTCCTTAGGAGGCTTAATTACCTTTAATACTAACATGCTAGACAAAAGGGTTGTATATATATAATTTTTTTGACCCATTTTTAAGTGTTAGAGTTTGCTTGGGGTTTCTTCGTGGGGGGGGGGGGGTGGGACAGGAGGAAAAAGTAGGGGGGGGGCAGGGGAAAAAAAGGGGGGGGTGAAGGAAAGGAGCGAGGAGGGGGAGTAGGTGTATCACTAATAACCTTTTCCATTTGCTCCTTTTGCATTTTGAGGGGGGGAGGAGGGAATAGGGTAGGTGGGGGGAGGAGGGAATGGGTGGGTGGGGGGGGAGGAGGGAATGGGGTATATGGGGTGGGTGGGGGGGAGGATGGGTTGACACAGGTAAAGGTTTCCTTTAGCTCCCTTAGCATCTTATGCATTTAACCTTATATCTATAACAATGTATTGGTTACAGTGACTTTGGTACTTTATCTTCACAGTTTCTTTTTTCGTCTATGCCGCATAATATGACAGTGATATATATATATTATTAGGATGGGTAGGGAGGGGTAGGGGGTGGTGGTGAGGAGGGGGGTAGTGTTGGGTGGGAGGGGTAGTGGTGGGGGTGGGGGAATGGGTTGGGTGGGGGGGTACATGGGTAGACACAGATAGAAGTTGCCTTTGGCTCCCTTAGCAACTTTTGCATTTACCCTTATTTCTATAGCAGTGTCTTGGTTACAGTGACTTTGGTATGTTTTCTTCACAGTTTCTGTTTTCGCCTATTCAGAATATTATGGCAGTGATGCATATATTATTGGGATTGGTAGGGGGGGTAGTGGTGAAGAGGGTTGGGGGGGGATGAGGGTACACACAGGTAAAAATTTCCTTTTGCTCTCATTACATCTTTAGCATTTAGCCTTGTATCACTGTAATGTTTGCGATAGCTTTGGTACATTTCCTTGACATTTGTTTGCATCTATTCGAACCACCACATCCGTGGTTTATTAGCGGGGTGAGGGGTTGGCTGGTGGGGGGGCAGTGGGGGGCTTGAGGGGAGGGGGAGTGGAGGTCGTGGTGAGGAGGGGTTGGAGGGGAGATTGGTAGTAAGGAGGGGGTGTAGGTGGGTTGTGGTGGGGAGTGGGTGGGGAGTAGGTAGGGTGGGTGCACGGGTTAGCACCGGTGGGATTTTTCTTTTGCTCCCTTTGCACCTTTGGGGGGGGGGTGAGTGAATGGGAGGGGTGAGTGAAAGGGGGGGTGTATGGGGAGGGGTGAGTGGATGGGGGGGTATGGGTGTATGGGGTGGGGTCCTGAGTGTATGGGGGGTGTGTGAGAGTGGGTGGGGGGTGAGTGTGTGTGGGTATGTGTATGTGGATGGGTGGGGGGGATGTGTGTGTGCGTGGATGGGTGGGGGGGATGTATGTGTGCTTGGATGGGTGGGGGGGGTGGATGGTGAGAGGGAGTTGGTGGGAGGGTAGATCGGGGATTATGTATGCCAGGGGGGATTATGTAAGGCCGGAAGGTGTACTGTCTCGGAGGGTGAAAGTGTGCAAAATGGGGGGCATGTTTCTCCCCTGCCCTGCACGGGCTGGTATATGCAGCAGCCTATCTCCCCCCCTCCCCCCACCCCCCCCCCCCCCATGGCCCGAGTCCGCCTCCGTCATAGCGGGGCCTCAGCGGCAGTCCCGGCAAGGGGACATCTCGGCGGCAGGCCCACTAGGGCACCAGGGCGGACTCAGGAGGGCCGGGGACAGTCCCGGGGAGCCACGAAAGCCAACCGGAGGACCCCGCAGATCACCGCGTCCCTCCGATCCCACTAAGTACCTGACTCTTCAGGCTCTCTGGTCCGCAGGGGGGAAGGAGGAGGCGGGGCCCACACCGAGCCATCCCGGTCCCGCGGTGTCCCAGATCTCCGGATCACCGGGCAAAAAAGTGAGTGGTGGTGGCGGGGGAAGGAGCAAGTTTCTCTCGCGGTCCTCACACTGCTCAGGCAACCCGCCGGTGACAGGACATGTCTTTGCTGGAGGATCGCCGGTCACCGGGGCCTGGGAATATCCCGGGTCGAAAGAGGACAGCCTTCTCCTCAGGGCCAGGGTTCTCATCACTCTCGTCACGCATCCAGGCGAGGTCTCACTCCAGCGGCTCTCCGAGCACCCAGATGGATGTGCACGCTACCGGTTGGGGGGGGCGAGGTGGAGGGAGGGGGAGGACAGCAGCAAGGAGATGGTAGAATTGAGTCTCATCTGCCGCTGCCCCGTTGGTTGTTCTGATCTTCAGCTGGGACCCCCACGAACAGCTCGGCCTTCTGGTGGGAAGTGAAGAATTTTACACCCTCTTCAGTGAAGATCTTTAGCGTGGCCGGGTAAGTGAGGGTGAATTTTCTTTTTTGATTGTATAGGGTGGTGCATACTTTCCCGAACTCTCTTCTTTTCTGGGAGACTAGCATATAAAAGTCCTGGAATATCATCAGTCGGTTCCCTTCGTTGTCTAGTTGTTGTAGGTCCTTGAAGGCTCTGATGACATTTACTTTGTCATTATAATATAGGAACTTAGCAATTATGGGTCTTGGTCTGGAGTTTTGTCTCTCCCTTATTTGGCCCATTCTGTGTACTCTCTCGACTTTTAGGTTGTGGTCTTTGCTTGTGATCTTGAGCTTGTCCGGCAGCCATTTTTCACAGAAGTGGAGGAGATCCCTTTGTCTGAGTGATTCAGGAACTCCGATGATCCGTAGATTATTTCTTCTGGAGCGATTTTCGAGATCGTCCATTTTTTCCTCAAGTATTTTGTTTTTTTTCTGCAGTTCTTCCAGGTTTTTTGTTAAAGAGCCCAGGGTCTCTTCCGTGGCGCTCACTGTGTTCTCGACCTCCTACACTCTGCCTGCGTGTATTGCAAGATCACTTCTAAGATCTTTAATGCCTTGCCTAATTTCTGCTGAGTTTGCCTCCAATTTAGGTAAGAGTTCTGTCACAACAGTTTTAGCTATTGTGTTGTAATCTATATTTAAAGATTGAGTCTGGGTGTTTGGGGCATCACAGTCTTTCTCACTTAGATCAGGTCCCTGACCCTCGTGGATGTCGGCCATTTTCTGATTCTCTTTCTTCTTGTCCCTCTTGTCTGTCTTTTGGGCTTTTGAAGTCATCTCTTTCGATTTGGATAGATATTTCTCCATATATTGTAGTCCAGTTGTACCTCTTCTCTGGTGGTAATTTGCTGTAGGTAAATTTCCGTTTTTTCTAGCAGTTACTTTGCACTTCTCCTCAGGAGCCAACGGAGCTAATTAGGATCGTGCCTGACTGCTCTGGCGCCATACCGGAAGTCCCTCAGTTTGTATTTTTGAAGACTGTTGTACCAATGATGCAGTATCTTCTTAGGTCTTTGCCAATTGCTGCAAACCTTGCATTAGGATACCAGAACTTTCTGTTTGTCTGTGCTGAAGCGTGGAAAGAAATTCCTCACTTTTCTACCTTCAGGTGTATTCTTCACCTTAACCTATTGAGGCGCTATTGCCTCAATTCTTCATACCAGACGGGGCAGACTTTACACTCAGCACTTGCTTATGGCGTTATCTTTACACAGCATAACAATCCTTTCATACCCGACGGGGAAGAGACTTTACACTCAGCAATTGCCAGCTGCAACTTTCACTTTCTTCAGAATTTTTTTTGGTTTTTCTGCTTGAATTCTGCACCTTAACATATCTTCATCTACTGACCTCTTGGTGCTATTGCATCCACACTTCACACATTCTCTGTGTATGCTGTAAGCACAACTGGTCATACACAGTGGGACAGCCCACAGGTGGGTAGCTATGGTTTTGCTGTGAGTTAGTCTCCCAAGGGGAGTAGGTTTTTGTTTTATGGTTTTGTTTTCCAAGTTACATCGTCTGTCATTGATATGAAGAATAATCCACGGTTTAGGACAGAGTGCCTCAAATGTATATCCATTAAAATTGCAGTCCCCTACTGGGACAAAATAAACAGACAGAAGCCTGAATGAGGGAATATTGTGTTACAGTATGTGTTATCCTTTGTCTGTTTAGCAACCCTAGAAGACTGTGTCATAAAGAGCCTGGAAAGACAGCAGCACCACATAAGGGAGCCATTTGTCACAATACATACACATATGTACACTATATATATTTGTAAAAGTTGTTTGTCTATTTGCTATGCATTTAGACACCTCTTAAGATATTGTTTCCAAATTTTGCATAATTGTTACAGAGATCAAGGAATAGGTTTTTGTCTATGTTTAGATACAATTCACAAATGACATTACATGACCAATTACACAACCCTCAAGCTCCCACTTTATCTTGGTCACTCTGAAACCCTAATTTTCAATAATAGTATTAATACAGGAGCTGTTTTTTTTTAATGAGGATGAACCTGCCGGGTAACGTCAAGGTCGCGCCCCCATCACTCCCCCGTCACGCACCCCCCCTGTCTTTCAACCTGCAGCTCTCTGCAGACCGGGAATTCAGCTGCACACGCCGGCAGCCTCGCAGGCACGCGTACAGCGCAGACACTGGGGCCGTAGCCTTAGGGACCAGGAATCAAGGCTAAGAAGAATTTGTCTTACTCTAAAATTCCAGTGGATAGAATTCCAGACTCTAGAGGACATACCACCTCTACTAAATAAATAAATATTACCAATATAGGTAGAGCAAGGTACAATAGATTCAACGTAGACTCTTCCAATAGTAGAAATTACTTTTTAGAGAAACCAGTTTGTAGGGGCCATCAGAGGAGAGAAAGGAATTATCCTCTTTGGGACCTTCCGTTTATGAACCCTCCAGGGCATATTCACACTCCATTCCGGAGAAAAAGAGATATAGCAGAGTCAGAGCAAGTAGAGTCGTTCAAACAAAGAAGAAAAATAAATGACTAGAATCCATACCTGAACCTAGTGGCATTCACAATCTGTCATCTCACATACTTACCCTAAAACTAACTCTGTTAGGGAAAGAGTTGTCTTTTTCCACTGGGTCTGGGCACAATGCATTTGATCTTTTTATTGATCTAAATTTTTTCATTAGGAAAGTCAGGCTAACGAGGCACTTCTCTATCCAGAATTCTAAACAGAACCGATTCTAGATTTCAGATGTCAATCTATTTAATTTATAGAGCCTTGTAGCTTTCACTTATGGATGGATACTTCATTGGACCATTGTTGTCCCTCTAATGATACTTTGAGTAGCTGTAGTAATCCTAATTGTATTAATTAACCATTCAAACCCAAATCTTTTTGTTTTTCCCTCACCATTACAAGGGTAGCTATGTTGAGGCTTTCCATTCTTTGATATTACAGGATTTCAACAAATTCAACAAAGAATCCTTTCTTTAGTAGAAATCTGACTGGGGGAGAGAGACTGGCACTTAAAGAAATTAAAAATATTAATCATATTATCACCAGACACGCTGACAAAAGGGGGAAGCATTGTTCTTTAGAACAAAGCTAGTTTGGGTAAGGCATTCAGGGCTTTGGGTGATGTGTACTCATATAGAGAATTTACTAAAGATCTGACTAAAGAATATCAAATACTACTGCGCAAACATCTACAAGAGGCTTTACAGTTGGATAACATACCCAAATCAGAATATGGATTTCTCTATATTGAACAGCCAAGGAGGCCAACAATTTACCATCTCCAGGAGGTACGTAAGTGTTTGGTCAATCTTCCAGGCAGACTGATTGTCTCTGGGAAGAAGTCGATGACATCCAGCGTGTCACATTTTACATCCTTATGTGGTCGGGTCCTACCTGAGAGACACATTGCAAGTCCTCAACTTCATCTCGGAGATAAAGTAGAAAGACTCATAGGTGAGCATTTTTTATGTCACATTGTTGTACACATGAATCAAACATTCTAAGAGCATCTTCAACGGTTTTTAGATCTTGACCAAGCCCTCCCTCCAGCACAGAAACAGTTTCTACTTCTACTTTCCATTATTGAAAAGTAATTTTTTTAAATTTGAGTTTAGGTATTTGACAGAACCTGGCAACCTACCCCAGTATTCTGCCAAAAATATTCTCTGGATCAACGACTCAACAATGATTCCAACATGGTACTGGAAAGTGGGACCCCTAGGCTGGAAGGTACCCGAAATGCGACTGGGGAAGAGCAAGGAGGAGGTCGAAGTAGCTGGGACAGTGATGACACGGATAGGATAAATCCATTGGGACGCCCATCTGCTGATGTGGCCCACAGCGAAACAACCACTTTGCACTGCACAAAAACCATACAAGATTGGAACATGGAACTTGAATGTCTGAACGCAGGAAAATTGGACATTGTGAAAAGGGATGCATCCTATCACCAGCAGCTTTCCACATGTATACAGAAGCTGTCATGCGGTGAGCAGGCCTGGATGTGTCCAAGATTGGCATGAAAATAGGCGGCAGAAACATCAACAACCTCTTATACGCCGACGATACTACCCTGCTGGCTGAAAACAAGAAGGATCTCAAACATCTGATCATGAAAGTCAAAGAAGAAAGTGAGAAGGTTGGACTGCGCCTGAAACATTAAGAAGACAAAGATCATGACAACAGCAAAAAATGCGAATGTTAATATCAAGATCAACAATGAAGAAATTTAAGTGGTTAAAGATTTCATCTTTCTTGGCTACAAAATTGATCGCGATGGCGACTGCACCCCTGAGATCAAGAGACTGCTGACACTGAAGAAATGCGATGGTCAGTATGAAGAACGTCTGGAAGAGTAAAGACATCAGCCTGGCAAACAAATGCAGATTGGTCAGTGCAATCGTTTTCCCAATTGCAACATATGGCTCTGAAACCTGGACTCTGAGAAAGGCAGACAGGCGAAAGATCGATGCATTTTAACTGTGGTGCTGGAGACGTCTGCTACGCATTCCGGGGACAGCCAGAATAACGAACCATGTAGTTCTGGAATGGATCAAACCAAAAATCTCACTGGATAACAAAGCAAAAGCTCTCCTACTTTGATCACATCATGCGAAGCAAGCCGCTTGAGAAGGACGTCATGCTTGGAATGATCGGTGGCAAAAGAGGAAGAGGCTGCCCAAGAACTCGCTGGCTAGATACCATCAAGAAAGATACTGGACTGAACATAGCAGAATTGAAAGAAGCCGTGATAGATCAGAAGACATGGGATAACACTGATCCATAGAGTGGCTGAGAGTCGTACTCGACTGAACGGATAAGGAAGGAAGGAAGGAAGGTATTTTTTGCAGATAGGTGGAACTTCCATGGGGACCCGGTTCATCCTCAGTTATGCCACTCTCTAGATGGAATTCTTGGAGGACACCTATGTGTGGAACAACAGAATGGGTGGACCTGGAGTACTATGGCCGTTTCATAGATTCTACATTTTTATTTGGGTGTGGAGAAGAGGAAATTCTAGTTGACATGTTCTTGGTGAAATCCACCTTTGCGAAAAATGATATTTTTCATTTCACACATACTCTCGGTTCAAAATCTATTCTTTTCTTAGATCTAGATCTAGAACTCCCTATTGATTAGGGCTCTAGTATCAAGATAGTCACTCATTCCAAGTCAGTAGCAGCTAATACTGTAGCTAACTACATGTAACCAGTAACCACCATAATGTATTGACAACGTTACCTATAGTCAGTTTAGTAGGATAAAGAGGAATTGTTCAGTTGAGGGTGACTTTCTGAAACAAATGGAGACCATCATAGACAGGTGTCCAGGTGCTTTGAGCAATTTTGGTTGTGGCAGCAGCCGCTGCATTACTTGTAAACATCTTCTAAAAAAAAGATACTTTTTGCTCAAACACAAATAGGAAGTCCTTTAAGGTGAAGAGTTTTATTAATTGTCTCAGTACAAATGTTGTATATATACTTGCTTGCCCATGTAATCTACAATACATTGGTCGGACCACGCAAGCATTGAGCATTAAATTCCTTGAACACAGACGTAATGTTGTGAGGGGCAATATAAGTCATAGGCCGAGATACATCAAGCAGTGGTAAGGAAAACTGGAGGTGTTATCTCAAAAAATAGTTCATTTTTGGTCAACTTGCATGCCAGTTAACCAAGATAACACCTCCACTTTTCCTTACCGCTGCTTGATGTATCTGGGCAATAGTGTCTCCAGACACTTTTTAGCAAGCTACAATAAGGACTATAGTTCCTGTGACTTGACTGTGTACCACCACTTATCACAGGGGACGATTGCTTGAAGTCTGGGTAAAAATGAATCCTTTTAGATCTTTAAACTTGATATCCTTGCCCCCAAGGGACAATGAACATCTGGACACCAGAACTATTATCTGATGGACCATTATCCGCTCACTGTCCCTGGTGGTTTTTGGCGTTCTGTTAATGTAATTTGATAGTTTTAAATAGGCACACATTTTTGGGATGTACATTGAAAATATATATTCATTTTTACATACCTTTATGATCAATAGCTTATTTTTCATAAAAATTATGCTATGATTTTGATCTCTGATTCATTCAGAGTGTTTATAATCCTTATTAATTCATTATAATATTTTATCTGGGTTCAATACCTATTTAACTGTTAATATTTGGTTTATATAAACTGTATTTGAAAGGGAATTTCCCCCCTTAAAATACATGTTTTCCCCTCCATTTCTCCCCCATCTCCAATATATTTTCTTTTCTTTTTTCCCCCTTGTTTTTTGTTTAGCCTTTGTTTTTATTCCAGAGTTTCATTAGCTATATATGTGTTGTCCTCAATTATTGTTTAATTTAATGTACACTTTTTGTATGTTTTAGCTGTTTTTACCTCTACCATTCACTACATGCATGTTCTAGGTCCATGGTGTATTTGATTTCAAATCTGTACAATCATACAACATGGCTTATTATTAATTGAATTCAGTAGGTTTAATTACGAGGAGTCTATTTATTTCACCCGTAGAGAGTAACACTGTCGTGCTCTCTGGAGTGCGCTATGTCCAATGACGGATTAGTATGCTTGGATCGGGGGGGAGTTTAAACAAGGGGTCTGTCGGGAAATATAGAAGGTCCTGGAGATATTAGTGGTTCTGCGATCATTCTCCTAATCGGACAATAACTATTCCCAGGGATATGAAGACAGTCCGGAATTACTTCAGGGGACTGAGTACGGGATAGTGGAGGTAAGGAAAAGCTGTCTTACCTCCTAAAATAAAGCCTTCTTGTACACGGAGTCCCGCTGTCTGTAAGGATTTGAAGACCGCACGTCCGTGGTAAGAAACGCCTCCCCCTGTAGTGCTGCCGAGATCAGAGAAGTAGCAGCAATGTTGTAGTTATTCAGGGCACTCAGACGATATCCAGGCAGTCCACGAATAGGGACAATGGAAAAAACGAGGTACCCAGGTATTGCAAAAATACAAAAGGCTTTATTTAGAGCATAGGTGAGTGGTAATCATGACAGAGAAGTCCTCCCATGCATTTCACGCAAGTGATGCGCTTTCTCAAGGAGTAACACTTGCGTGAAATGCGTGGGAGGACTTCTTGGTCATGATTACAACATTGCTGCCATTTATTTCACCCCACTGAAACTAATGGATTGATACTCCATGTTTTTTGTTTCCCCAATATAATTGAATATGCCAATTGTGTGGAGGTATGTCCTCATCCAATTTTGTTGCTGCCTAGTTACCTCAGACTATTTTAGGCATGTTCCAGCTGTATACTCATTATCCCTTGAGAAAGTCGCCCCATGTGTGACGAAACATGTTGGGCATGTTTTTGTGGTGTCATATTGTCTATGAGTAGAGTAGAGCCATACGTGTTACCATCATCAGTGTGCAGAACCCTTTGAGATCCAGTTCCTGCTTTTTGGAACACATTTTCCCAGCCAGCCCTATGAACAATGGTGTAGCTAAACATACGCTGGCCCCTGGGTAAAAAAAAATTCAAGGCCCCATTATAAATGAATGTTTTTTGTAGATTGAGGAGAAACATTTGCCTCGATTTAAATTGGAGGATATCTCTCTCTTCATAATCTCTCCTTAGCTCTCTCCCCATCATCATCCCTCCTTATCATCCCCCCTCAGCTCTCTCAATCTCCTCCATGCCTACCTGTGGACCGGGTGATAGAGGAAGGTGGGAGAGATGATGGTACGCGGCGTGGGCCACCAGAGTTAAGAAGAGGAGCAGCCAGCAGAGGAGTTAAGAGTTACATGGAGGCAGAGCAGGATGGCGGGGGAGAAGCGTGCTGTGCAGCATAGACACCAGAAGTAAGAAAGACTTTTGGGTCAGACAAATGGGGCGTACTCCTCCCCGGATGTCCTGCTCTGCTTCCGTGCAACTCCTAACTCCTCTGTCGGCTGCTCCTCTGCTTCACTCTGGTGGCCCGCTGCTGCTGCTGCTGCTGCGTACCATCATCTCCCACACCTGCCTCTATCTGGGGAAGAAGAGAGAGAGCTGGTCAGTAGAGCCACAGACAAGGGGGGGGGGAGAGCGGGCCCCCAAGAGTGTATACCCTGTTTAAAGGGGGAACGGGCCCCCCTTTCCTATACCCTGTGATGTGCCAGCTTGTGATTATGATATTTTATCTCTACATGCTGTCTTTTTTCTCCCTTTGAGAATGCAATTCTTACCCTTTAAGTACATGTAACAATTTGTTATCGTTTTCTATACTATGGAGCATGCACTTCTTTTTGTTTGAGATATTCATAGATAGATAGATAGATAGATAGATAGATAGATAGATAGATAGATAGATAGATAGATAGATAGATAGATAGATAGATAGATAGGACAAACACACAAAAAGAATGTTGCTCACACTACATATATATGTGGAAAAACCAGACCCAATAAGTAATATTGACTATCTTGGAATAAAAAATAAACCAAGTAAGCCTAGAGTAAATGGGAAACTGTAGGTGCTAGGGGATAACAATAATATTGAACACACAAAAGACTAAGACAATCCCCGAAAGCAGCACTCTAAATATACCACAAAATAACTGATAACATAATACCAAAAGACCAGGAAACTAAAGTCAAAATAGAAAATGAATAGATTTTAATAGCGAGCAAAAAGAACACTAACATTTAAAAACATATACACACTAAGGGCAGCAAAAAATACAAAAAGACTGTGACTGACTAAAATTTACAAAAATCAATAATGCTGAAAAATAAATCAAAAGCAAAAAATGTGTCTGCACAATGAGCCTGATAACTATATAAAGCGACACAAAGAAAGCTGAATATTTTAAAAAAAAAACAGAAGCAGGGAACTGAAGGTGCTGGTTCCCGGAGGGACTTCCTGTGCGGGGCACCCGACCGGAGGGACGCCACTTCCGGTTGTTCGAACAACGTGGAGAACAAACAGGAGAAGGATACCATTGCTGATATCGGACGGCAGTACTGGCTTATGAGAGCCTATCTCATACCTGCTTTTAAACCGTGTACCTTTGTGAGTGGGCATTTGACTGTTTTTATTGTTCTATAAACTAAATTGTTATACTTTAATGCACTAGGTGTGCGCCTGTTTCTTTTCTTTTTTCATAGGTATCAACAGGGAGTAGTGACCCTTTTGAAACGGTCTGCCTTTTACCTGGATGCTTTATTTTGGAACAGGACTCTGTGTTTTTTAAGGTTTTTTAAGTTCTACTGTAATTCATTTGCTTTTTAATTCATTCATTTTCATAATATTTTTATATTTTTTATTTAGTTTATATGTGATTTTATTAATTAATAAAGTATTAGGTTATTGATATTGAACATTTTACATATTTTAATATATAAACGTAAAATCCTTGGTTAATACTGGTTTTAGTATATTATACCCACTTTAGCCACCCCATTGGATGCATTCATAGTTAGGTTAACTTAATCACAGTTTTGTCAAGTTTATAATAGAGGCGCTACTTTGTTTCTTTTTTTGTTTTGATATATATATATATATACACACACACACACACACACACACACACACACACACACACACACACACACACACACACACACACACACACACACACACACACACACACACACACACACACACACACACACACACTATCTAGTTTGTGCATTGATGACACGTTGTGCTACATTCAGTAAGAATTCCCTAAAGCAACTTTGTGAGGTACATCTAATACCATGGTAACCCAGGACAGGCTAGAGTTCTTAGCATGAGATTGTTGAAGAGGCCGTTCACGTTGCCTTAAGAAAATAGACATTATTTATTTGCTTTGACTCCATTCATTCTATTTACAGTGTATTGGCCTCTGTTTTAATATCACTCAATACCATAGTAGTCAGTTCTCTCACATGCATGCTGAGCTAATGCTACTGTTGTATGCTGGCAGCTCTTCTCAGTATGAATACAAAGTAATTTCCATTTTCTTTGTTCCAGTGAGAAACATCAGAAACAATAATATTCACAGTATGGCTAGAGAACAGAGTATAAACAGTACATCATAGAGAGGAAAAAGCCAGATGATATGTATGAGAAGTTCAGAACAAATGAAATACATTGATGGACAATGCAGGTAAATGGCCTAAATTTTCTACAACAGAAAATCTTCTACACAGGAGTAAACTGCAAAGCATCAGAACATTAGATTATGTATTTTCTACTGACGCCAGGTACCCCCATGGCTACTAATTTCCCTGGCTAAGGCTGCACTTATAGTGCCGGCGACAGCGATGCTGACGTCATGCTACGGTTGCTGGAAAAATCAAAACGAAGTGACTTCCCGCGATCTCGACCAATCCGTTGCTCTGTCATTGTGTCGGGTCGCTCCTACTATAAGCGCACGTGACGGCTTCAATACATTTGTTTTCAAGCGACGTTGCATCACTGTCACCGGCACTATAAGCGCAGCCTTACACAAGTCCTGGTACCAGGGCAGGCAGTGTTAGGGTTAAATGTATGCCCTGCTGCAGTAAACAGGTCCCTAGAGTGACAAGGTGTGTGCCTAAGGCCTAGGTACTGACCACACCGTGGCTAAGTCCTGGAACCCTCCTCTGGTAACACAAAGGGCCTGCAGTCCAAATTACTGTATAGTGTTCTATCCTTCCCCATCTGGGGGACGAGGTGTTGTTCTACTGCCAGGGATCTGGCTCTGCCTGTCCTTCCCTCTCTTAGGGGAGTGGGAGCACCTACCCCATACTCCACCACAGAGTGTGTGAGACAAGGAGAGACTCCTGGGGCCTCAATCTACTTGGGTTGACTCCAAGGACCACAGAGAAGAGATTGCTGTGTTATGTCAGTGTGCTGGGAGGTATGCTGTGAGACAAGAATAAAAACCACTGTTATGTTTTACTCCTGCCTGAGGCTGCAATCTTTCAGGGGGAGGGAAAAAGGTTTTCCTGCAGGGACTGCATCTATCTCTGATAGGCCCTGTTGCAATGGAGGCGCTGCACCGTAGATAAGAGCTACAGATCCAAAAGTGTCCTGTCTATCCCCACTAACACCGACGGACACTGAAAACCTGTAAGCCTAACAGGTGAGCAGCACTACACCGGTAACCAGAAACCAAATATCCCTTAGGGTGGGGGAAAAGGAGTTACACTATCTTCCTCTTCTATTTAACTATACTGTATGTAAACACACACATTACACACTGTACACACACACAAACACACGTAAATTAATGGAATTTAGGGGCTTTCCTGACAAAAAGAAGCAGTTTAGAAAAATATTGATTAGAGAATCTGTTTTTAATTGTCTATTTATGTGATACAGTATATTGAAAGATATATTTTCTGCACTATAAGTATGCAAACTGTGTCACAAATGACAGAGGAAATAAGTATGCTATCTTTAGTTCAGTTTAAGAACGTGTTCAAGTTGAGACTTTAAAAAGATTCACAGTATAATTGAGGTTTTCTTCAATACACTAATGGAAAAAAAGAAATTCATTTTGTAATCAGTCAAAAGCCTTTACTATAGTTTGGGAAGGACAAAAGTTTTATTTGTATATGCCTTACTACTTCTACTGTACAGTCTTTAATCCTTTTAGTTGGAGGTTGTCTGTAGCTAAGGGGGGGCAGAATATATTGGGTGTTATTACTCCCATGGGCATGTTGCTGCGGGACATACCCAACATGCCAGCGGAGGAAGTGGACAATGTTTTCAATCAGCCACGTGAGAAAATGGCTTGGCTAACTTGCTATTTCACTAGCGGGAATGGGCAAGCAGGTGCAATAATGTTGGCTACATCTGTGTTTATCAAGCCTCTATTATTAATTTTGGTCATGTGTCTTTTGGTGTCAATGGGGTCTTTTTATCAAGGAACGTAAATAACTTTCTTGTCATTAAAATGATACTAAGCAGCTTATCTGAACGGTTCTACCTCGCAATTTTCTGAGATTTGGGCCCCTTGGTTTCGCCATGCAGGTATATCCCCATATATAGATTAGAATATTTGGAACAGAGTGATACATATGGTAATTAAATTGTTGTGTACAATGCTATATTTTTACAAATGCTATCCCTCCCCCACCTTCCCGACCCCCCTTTTATCTGTTATATGTTTTGTTAATTCTTTTTTCGTATGTAAAAAATGCTCAATAAAAATTTAAGTAATAAAAAAAAAAATGATACTAAGAGTATTAACACATAATGTGTTGGTTTCTCAACAACAAGCATATTATATAGCTTAACTCAGGACATTTTTAGACTTCTGCCAAAATAGACACCTACCATTTTGCCACCCTAGCTTCCTCCAGCGTCGCCCTACTCCTTCTGCAGCATTGGGGCACATTTCCATGACAATAGGATGCCATATGACGTCATGTTGTCATGGCAACGCTTTGCCCCGTGACACCATGATGCTGCAGAAGGCGGAGGATGACCCTGGAGGAGAAGGTAAGATACCTTTACAGAGTCCTGCACTCTCCCCCGGAAATCACTTTAATTGTAGTGGGGGAGAGAGCAAGGCCTCTCTAACCACCACCCAAAAAATGCGCCACCCCCCCTAAAATTTGCTGTCCTATGCCTAAATATGGGCCTGGCTTTACTAGCTGCTTAGTAGTAGCCAGCATAGATCATTTAACTTAATGTTTTGAAGTATCTCTATAGGGTATCAGTATGTTTCTCCACTGTCTTAGTAGCAAAAAGACTGCCGACTCTGAGATGAAAGAAACTTGCGAGTTCACCGAAATTAATAAAAATGTAAATGCATTTATAAAGCTCCTTACATTTCACACAAATATAGAAATATTACAGTATTTGCTCCAATACATTTTCTGAGTTCAGCAACATACAGTCCCTGCTATATAACATTTTAATCTTCTGGACCAACATACTTGGCTGGGAGAAACAATATGGCAGCCATGGTCAGTGTCACTTCAGACTCCAATAGGAAAGTCGCAAAGTTATCAGCAAATGAAAAAGTAAATGCATCAAGAACTGGAAGGTGTACCAGGACCTGTAAGTAGTGCGGTTCAGCTCCGGGTTCAGATAATGTTAATAAAGATAGGGGGGTTTAGCTGCTTTAAATACAAATGTAGGGCTAATTGAATGCATATACTTTAGAGTTGGCTATTTAAAAGTCCCAAATAAGCTAACTCAAAAGTAATTTCTTCCTACTGCTGCGACACACTTTATTCGAGCAAATACCCAGTATGTACCTGGCAGATACCTGGAATGCGCCGCTCCTCACCTCTGACAAGCCCCATTGCGTTTGCCTTCCCAGCCATGGTTCATGCCTGGCTGACGGGCGGCTGATCTGTTAAATGATAATGATTAGGATTTAATAGGCTGCAATGCTTCGCGTGTCTACCAGATGGCATAAATTCATGAATTGTAATGCAGTATATATATATATACTGTGCAGTATTGCAGCCAGCGGGAATAAAATGCTTCAATCCCTGCCTGGAAAATAACGCAATGCACTCGGGCAGAAAACAGTCACAAACCTCAATACACCCGAGTATACCCGAATTCGTGGGACTAGCCGAGCTCGAATAAAGTGTGTCGCCAGTGTACAATGTATGTGACAAATGCCTCTAAAAAAAATAAACAAATACTGTATCAAGTTTTTAATTTAGTTTTTTCAGTTTTCATACTTCCGTTGGAAAAAAAAATTGCTTTGGATGTTATTTACAATCTAGATTTTATCTTTTGTACCGTATAAATGTAGCCAGGTCCCCTTTGGCTCCCTGGTTCACCATTGAGAAGGCAGAGAGGCAGGAAGGCTCTCTAGAGGTCGTGCAGGCGCAGTTAAGCATAGCGGCGGCCATTACAGCTTCGCACAGGCGCAGTAAGGATAGCGCACACGGTCCCAATGCTAAAGAGGTCCTGAGTGGACTACAATTCCCAGCAGCCTCTGGGGACTGCCCTTTCACACACATCACGTGCAGCCAGCCAGCAAATAGGGTTTGCAGCTTGTCCTGTGGGAGAAGGATACAATGTTGCGGGGACCACACTAGTCAGTTGGAGCTGGGAGCAGGAAGGGAGAGGAAGTGTGTAAGGAAGAAGGGCTTCTTACACTAGGCCAAGTTACCCCCAGGCCCTAGGTAGGTCCCACTCCCCACTAGGTTAGTGGGTAAGTTCATAGGCAAGGCCCCTTAGGTAGGGACCCTGCCCTTAGGTGTGTAAGTCTTGTCAGTGACACAGCTGCAGTGCTGTGTGCTCTGACAAGAAGAGACAGTGTGGCTTTAAGTGCAGCCACAGCAGTTAACTTTGTTTGTGTCAGTGAAAGGCCCCTCATAGGAAGAAGGGGGGTTGCTTTCCAAGTTATACAGTGTGAATAATATCACCAGTGCCAGTGCACATGATGAACTGCCAGAGTCTGGGATCAGACAGAATCTACAGTGAGAGATCTTCTGCATGCAGGGACTAGGGTAGAGGTATATCCCCAGGGTCCAGTTAGTCCCCTGAGACACTGTAGAGGGAAACTGTATGGTATAGGGTCGGCCTTAGGATAGGGACTCCTTCACCATACTCAGAGAGTAAGAGGAATGCTGCATGACAGTGCCTGACTGTCAGTACAGCATGTAGCAGAGACTGTGATAAAGGATCATTCCAGCTGGAGATCCCTCCCCTGTGGAGTCAGCGTGTGCATCCATTCTTGCAGAGAGCAGCGCAGCACGGCGTGGGATCACTGTGCGGTGTTGCTGATTTCTAAGGATTTTCCTGATCAGGGAGGTAGTATATATTAAGTGCACCACCGGGCCCCAACACAGGGAAGCGCTATCCCCCACACTCACACTATCTTTATTGTTGTGGACACTCAAGAGACTGAGGGGAATGTGATGATGGACATGTGGGTGAGGGAATGGTATGTATTCAGGGTAATGCACTGTTATTCATATGCTGTATTGATGTTAAGCAAAGAGAGTTTCATTGAAGTTACAGTTCATGCTCAGTAAATACTGTTTATTCACACGGTGTGTATTTACTGTATGGTTGTTCTGGTGAGGGCACACTCCCACCCCGTTGGGATCCCTCATCAGTGGAGGCGCTGCACCGAGTGTAAGTATATACCCCAGGTTCCCCGTGGCGGAAGCTCAGCCCTCCTGGTTGCCAAACAGGTACCGCACCACACTGATAAGTAGTCAGATACACCTACCCACCTCAATCTCACTTAGGGTGGGGGAAAGAGGGCTACATAAACATGCTAATTCACACTTATTTTGTGTACAATTAATATAATGCCATCAGCTAAGATTAACATTACAAAGCACTCATTGAACAAAATGTATGCACGTTTCAAGAGGTAAAACCTACACTTTAATGGAAACTGAATATTTCTAAGGAAGTCAACTAGCTAAAAATAAAAGTTGATCTTTTTTTTTTTTTGCTCCTACCTTATCATGGGGCTGGGCAATTAATCTGCTGGTGGACAGCTAATTACATTGATTAGTCATTCCTCCAATAGTACCTCAAAGATCGTAAGATGCAGAAAATGTCCACTAATACATATTCTGTTAACTTTTACTGTATGTCACAGAAGTGAGTCTTCTGCTGCTGCTTCATTCCAGCTGCTTGTTAAGATTGTATTTATGTGCATGGAACTACAGTATAACCACTTTTAAGTACGATCACATTTATTTTGTCGATACAAAAAAGTAAAACTTTTTCCCACTACATTTTCATTGGGAAATGAAACTACTCCTAAAGCATGATTTCCCTATTTTAATACCTTCAGTGCTAAGGAGTACTAAAGTCCTTTGAAGAGATTAAGGGGCCTATTAAGGTAGCTTCAATAAGGCCTGGGACCCGCTGCGCTCGTTGGCGCGGGCGGCAATGTAGCGAGTTCCCAACCAGCAGGGGAATCCTTGCGAGCCGGTCCCGGTCCCCACTGGCTGCACAGCTGACTACACGCTGTGGCGCGTCAGCCGCTAGGAGACACCACAGAATGGTGTTTCCTAGCGTTGACGCGTCACGTGGTGTGGCTGTGAGCCAATGGGGAGGGGAGGCTGCGGGAGGAGGAGAGGCTTCGGGGAGCGGGGAGGAGTGTGGAGTGAAAGCAGCGTGAGTGCCTCTCTGTGTGTGTCTGAGTGCGTGCGTACCTGTCTGTGTGTGTGTGTGCCTGAGTGCGTGAGTGCCTCTCTGTGTGTGTGTCTGAGTGCGTGCGTGCCTGCCTGTGTGTGTATGTGTGTGCCTGTCTGTGTGCGTGCCTGTCTCTGTCTGTGTGTGTGTGTGTATGAGTGCATGCGTGCCTGTCTCTGTCTGTGTGTCTGTGTCTGTGTGTGTGTGTGTGTGTGTGTGTGTGTGTGTGTGTGTGTGTGTGTGTGTGTGTGTGTGTGTGTGTGTGTGTGTGTGTGTGTGTGTGTGTGTGTATGAGTGCGTGAGTGCCTGCCTGCGTGTGTGTGTTTTTTTTACTTACCTGCAGCCCGTGGAGGGAGGGGGGGGAAGAGTAGCGGGTCCCTCCGCTCAAGCCACGCCCCCCCTCCCTGTCAATCCTCCCACTCCCGCCCACCTCCCGCTCCGGCCCCTCACGTCATGGCCGCGCCCCCTCACGTCATGGCCGCGCCCTCTCACGTCATGGCCGCGCCCCCCCTGACCCGTTTGGCCACGCCCCCCCCCCCGCTCCGAGAAAAGTATCCTGTAGACCGCAGAACGCGGTACAGCGAGTTGCACGCGCCGCCGGCAAGCAAGCCAGCCGTGCGGACGCGTGCAACGGGACCTTAGCCTAAGTGACTTATTGTATCAACAGTTTTTAGCACTTTAAGCGAGATTACATGTGTAGCTATTCAGAGACCTATGATATGCCAAACTAGCTGCAAAACTGCTTCTTTCCGATCCATAGCACTCTCGATCAGGTTAACTGAGCGATAATTAAAAAAAACCTCAAACTCGCATTTTTGGAGAAATTTAGCTATTCAGATAGCTCCAAGATGCACATCACGGCTGCAACTCGCAGATTCTTGAAAAGGGCTCCGCGATGTGCATATGAAGGAGAAAATGTATTGTTACTACATAAGATTGAAGCCGGGGGATCTCCGGAGCTGACCCATATCAATATCTGCTCCGGGGCCTCCCTACTTCAATCCTATGTAATAAAAATACATTTACAGCCAGCTTCATTAGTTTAGTGGGAAACCGCTAAGGTAATGAAGGGGTTAAATACCAGTGCCCGGTTTATTGGGGGTAGATGAAGCTTGGAGTTGCCCCATGGTGGATGGTTAGGCCTCCCAGTATGGTTGCGGGAGTTGTGAACCCGTGCATTACCGTAGTGGTTACTACCACTATGGTAATGAAGAGGTAAACCCCTCCCACCACCCACCCGGTAGGCCTAAATACCCAACACAGGCCAAATAACCCCTTCATAGTTGCCCCGGAGTCGGTGTTTATGCTTCCCAGAAGGGATTAACCCCCTACCTCACCTTAGCGGTTACAATCTCTACCAACACCACACAGGAATGGGCACAAGTGCTATTAATCAAAGATGGCTAAGAGCACTTTTGTCTATTCAAATAATCAACACATTGCAATACAATCAAATACATTACTATAAAAAATATTCTAGCCATTTAATCCATTGATTGTGGTAATGTATGCCCTCAACGGGTCACAGATAGCAACATTGGCAAGCAATGGTCACCCAATAACACCCCCCCCCCCTTTCTGGCACTCCCTATGGAGCCCTGAACCTCGGGAAGCAGGGTCTCCACGGACCTGAAATTAATGGGGTTCAGCTACAGAGACCCTCTGCTTCAATACTATTTTTATAAGCTAAAATGCAATCGCCTGTAAGATCTATGCAGGGAGATGCAGTTCTCTCTGCGCAGCTCTTACAGTCTACAGGACAGGTCTCAGAAAAATAAACTGCTAAGTTGATGTATGGCATTTTCCTACCGAACGGTATCTGATTTGTAAAATAACTTTCTGAATACCGTGATAACACAAATGTCAGATCGTGAGCTAGGAACATGCAAACCGATCGATATGCAGCGAGTTTATCAGAGCTACCTGAATAGGCCCCTAAGTGTTTCTTTCTATTGTAATAGCATAAAACAGAAAAAAATAAATGTGTCCCAATATGCACAAAGGAATCTTCTTTATGACACCTTAAACCCCTAACTGTTAGCAACAAAGTGGCAGCCTGCTAGAGACCGGAAGGGTATGTAAAGGGCAAGAGGAAAAGGGACAATGATGCACGTAAGATACTGTAAAACAGCTGCTGTGAAAACTAAAAAAACTCCCTCAGCAGCTGCTGAAATATAATGTGCATTGTAAACTAGTCAGCAGAAAATGGAAATTTTATTTTAAGTCAAACTAGGGTCTGGAATTCAATACATTTATTGCTGTCACATTATTTTGTAGTATTTTGGAGAACATTCTAAATTGTGTGATGAAGTATTAAAGCAGCAGTGCCCGCTTTCTCTCTTATCTTATTATACCTGACTACAAGCTGATACATGCTCCCAGGGCCGCCGCCGGGGGGGAAGAGTTGGGACAAGTGTCCCAGGCCCGGTGGCTGCTGGGGGCCTAGCCGGCATTGGAAGTTGGGCCCGACCAATTTCCAGGCCCAACTTCTTTGCCCGGCTGATGGTCCTCTCGTTGACGCCGGGGCCCAGCTCTCCCCAGCTGCGGGCCTCCCTCACTGTTCCGTGCAGTGCCCCTCTAATGTCGGTGCACGCACCGACGGGATGCCCGGCGTGGGGCAGTGAGGGAGGGAGTGATGTCTACATAGCGTGGGAGAGGGTGAAGCTCAGCAAGAGGCTAGTAGCAGCTAGGGGAGAGCCAGGGCAGCAAAAGCCTGAGACCGTCTACAAGGTAGTGAAGTCTGTATTTTGGGGGCTGTTTTTTTAGTATATATCAGGGGTTCGGGGGGTTATATTTGGTGGGTGGGGAGGGGGTTGCATGTATTTGGGGGGTGGGTGTTTATTTGTATGAATTTTGGGGATGGGGTGTTTACATGTATTTTGGGGGGTGGGGGTTTGCATGTATTTGGGGGATGGGGGCTTGTATGTATTTGGGGGGTGTGTTTTTTAATACATTTGGGGGGTGGAAGGGGGTTTGTATGTACTTGGGGGTGGGTAGATAGAGAGGGGAGTGAGTGGGGAAGTGAGTGAGGAAGGGAGGGGGTCAGAGCGAGATGGAGGGGAGAGAAATAATTTACAAGAGTGGGGGTGAGGGGGGGAATAGAGGGGGCTCACAAGGTGCAAAATTTGGTGGGGGGGGCCCAGGTCAAAACTCAAGTTCTGGGCCTCGGGAAATCTGTCTGTGGCCCTGCATGCTCCCCAGACCTATGGAACCCCCCCCCCCCCCCGTGGTTCCTAAGATATTCTCATTTTTTTGTGTCAGTGTGTGATAAAAAAACAAAAATACAAACGTGACTCACATGTTTCTATTAGACGGCAGAGTGAGTCTATACCAGTGACCATACTTTGTCCACTGGGCAAATATTTTTGCCCTATGACAAAAATTGTTATATCTCAGGAATCAGTGGGTCCCCAGAGGTCAGAGGACCTCAGACCAGCTCCAAAAGGCACCCTGCTCCAGGCAGCAATAAAAAAACAAAATACACTCAGCCAGACTGCTGCTTTAAAAGACTAAAAATAAGTGAGTGAGAAATAACACTGAACTACAGCAGCTGTGCAGTAAAGTACTGAAAAATGTGTACCTGATAGGTCTCATAAATACAGGCATTTAACAAGTGTTTTAGAATGATTCTTTCCTTTCAGATCGTGCAGATTTTTAAGCTTTTGAGCACTTATGCAATGGTTGATATACCATCTGTGCTCAGGTATCTAGCTCCTGTTGTTCACAGCCCTAACCCCTTTCTGCAGCATTCAGTTATCTTGGCTCATAACAGCATATTGCAACAAAACATACCTTCAATATTCCACTCGGCACAGCATGAGAAAAACTATACATCAAAGTTTTTCTCATTCGATTGCACATCACATACAGCAAAATGCAGAGGCAGTTTCCACCATCATCACCCCTGACGAAGTGACAGTACAGATGTAGCAGGTGACATTGTTGCCACTGATATTCTACATTACAAGTGGATATGCTGTGTTATCTGAGCATCCATATAATTCGATGGGGCTGTTGTTGCAGACTAGGACAACATATTTCACCATAACTCACATAATTGGACAGCAAAGCCTTCTACAGTACATTGTACAGGACATCGCATGACCTTCTAATGAAGTGACTACATCACAAAACACATCAGAGATCTGCTCTCCCTCAGCTCCTTGGTGTCTTTAATGTTCTATCAGTTGAAAACCCTACTTTAATGCATAATCTCACTCATATGGTGTCAAAGTGACATACTTATATTTGCTTGATGTAAGTAATTGTGACGATAACAGAGGTGAGTAAAAACGTATTTTATGATGTTTAATAAAACATAGAACACTGCACATTTTAAAGAGTTCTTTGGTTCTCTGTTTTTTCTCCCACCAAGTATTTTGGAAGAATTACACATTTAAAGCACAATTTTCTACAGTAGCTTTAGGTAATTCTTCACTTAAATTGTAATTTCCTCATTTTGTAGTTTGTGAATTTTCTCAAAGCTGATTTACAACTACGGTATGCCCTCGGTGATGAGTGCTTAGAAGAACTCCAGAAATTATTTCAACATTACATGCCTCCAGCAAACAGCATAAATTGCTTGGGACCTTGACTTTCAAATAACAACAAGCTTGAAGAATGGCAGCTACTTGGATACTTTAGTTTTATTTCATATTCAGTATAATTTGCTATTTGTAGCTGGTTCTTCAATACAAATACAATGTATATTGTGCAATTCATTGTACCTCAGTATTCCAATTACCTCCTGTACGAGACAATAAACCATGGCTTTTATTCAGCCTGTAGCTTTAAGCAATACAGTTTCAGGAAGCACACAAATAAACAAACATCCTATCCCTTTGTTTGGTAAACAATGATTTCTCTGCACTTGTAGTAACCGATGAGAAATTCAAACAATCTCAACAGAGAGGAGAATTTGACCATACGTAAGCTCAGGGACAACAAGGACCTAATAATAAGACAGGCTGACAAGAGAGGGGGAGTGATAGTCCAGAAAAGGTTAGATTATCAAAACGACTCACTCCTCTCGGTTTCCCAGTCAGTTTCTGTTTTGGGACCCCACAGATGTTTACCTCAACCAGCTACAGATGATTTTGGAGAGAGTTCTGGAGAAAACAGTCCTGACCAAAAAGGATTTGATTTTCTGTGTATTAGCCATCAAAGGATTCCTGTTTTCTACCACCTCCCCAAAGTACATAAGAGCTTAATTAATTCCCCGGTGAGACTGATCATTTCCGGGATCGGCTCCCTGACATCCAATGTTTCCCATTATGTGAACTATTTTCTGCAGAGATACATAGCTAGACTTCCTTCCTATATTAAGGATGCAACTGCTGTTATCAATTTAAAGACAAATTTTGTCTGGAATGAACAATTTAGATGGATTACATGTGATGTCCAGGTGCTCTACATGAGCATTCATACTTTTATGAAGCATTAATTATTTTTTATTATTATTTATTATTTATTATTTATTATTAATTATAAGCATTAATTATTTTTTATTTTTGGATCGCTTTTACCTGCAGATGTGTGGAACTGCAATGGACACGCGGTTTGCTCCCAGTTATGCCAACCTGTACATTGGTGACTGAGAGCGCCGTTGTGTCCATTCAAATAATCCCTTTTCTGACCACATAGTGGTATGGAGGCGGTTCATTGATGACATCCTCTTTGTCTGAAAAGGTGATGAGGAATCTGTTGATGGGTTTCTTCTCTATCTCAATACAAATAATGACAACCACAAATTCCCATTTCAACAAGATGTACTGTCAATAGACTTCCTATGTCAGGAGCCAGGTGCCACGCACCGTCACTAACAGGCGCACTACTCCCCTACCTGCCCTGACGGCCGCTGATGGAGCCCAGCACTCGCGCGCTCCCACGCGCACTCCCGCTTCTTCCGTGCATGCGCGCGGCTCCTCCTCGCGCCGGACAGTGTCCTCGCGCGGGCGCATACGGGCTGAGGTCACAGCGGGAGTTCTCACCTCTGAATCACAGCGCACACACCCTGTGCGTGGTGACGCGTGCGCCACGCACCCAAGCTCCATGGCAACAGGCACTGATTGCCTCAGCACTCTCACCTGGCTTCCTTACCATAGCCTATCACAGGCTCCGCACGAACACGCCCTGGTTCCGCCTCTTGCTCCTATTGGGCTGTCTTACCCATTTAGGCTCAGCAGTGCCACTGGCACATTGGCTGAGCATAAGCTTCCTGTTCCTGTGCCTACCTCTCTTGTCTCCTAGATATCCTGCCTTGTCTTGTTTGATCTCCCGTGTACCGACCTTGGCTTGCCTTTGGACCCCCGCCTCTCTGGAACCCCGACCTTGGCTATTCTCGACCCTCCGCAACTCTCCAACCTGAACTCGGCTCTCGGACCTCGACTATTCTACCTTCTCCAGCACCGACCCCAGCGACTAGTACCTCCAAAGTTACGTACTTCTATTACCCTCAACTCAGCAAGTATTCACTACTCCTCTACCCTCCCTGCTCTTGACCCGGCGCGAGCAACTACGCACACTCCAGATCAGATTCCCGTGCCTGTCGGTGGTGTTTACTCTATTCCCACCTCAGTACCGAGGGTCTCGTCTAGTTTGTGGTGGGCACAGCGTGACAGTATACTCAGCCCCACAGACATAGACCCCTCTGAGGTGGGAGACATCCTGGCGTCACATGCCACCATGTTTTCCAAATTGGAATTTTTTTTGGAACAGTCCAGCTGCCGCATGGATTCTCTGCAGCAGGATGTTAGATCTCTTACGGTTCAGGTGTAGAACATTTCCACTCCCACTCCTGTGATTCCTCCCATTGAACCACCAGTAGGTGCTTCGTCTTCTGAACCCCACCTTACGACACCTAACCGATTTTCTGGAGACCCGTTGGAATGTCGCGGGTTCCTAAACCAATGTTTTATCCAATTCGAGATGACACCCGCCCGTTTCCCTTCCGCAAGGTCCAAAATTGCCTACATTGTCTCCCTTCTCACAGGTGATGCCTTGGCCTGGGCTTCCCTCATATAGGAGCAGAGGACCGACCTCACACAAGATATCGGACGATTTGCCAAGGAATTTCGTCGGGTCTTTGACACTCCTGGGCGTAGAGTGACGGCTGCCTCTTCCCTCTTTCACATCACCCAAGGGAATCGCCCAGTGACCAGGTACGCTCTGGAATTTCACACCATCGCTTCTGACGGATTGGAATAACGGGGCCCTGTCCTCCGCCTTCTGGCAAGGTCTTTCAGAGTTGCTCAAGGACGAACTGGCTGCTCAAGAACGTCCATCCGATTTGGAGGAGCTCATTGCACTCTCTATTCGTGTGGACCAGCGCCTCCAGGAGCGTAGAGCAAAATGTTCACGACACCGACAACTCCCTATCAGACCACACGCCTTCCACCTTCCTTCTCCGGGACCCATTTCTTCGGATGCCCCAGAGCCCATGCAACTAGGAGGGAGTAAGCTATCTTCTGCCGAGAAAAAGCTCCGCCGGTCTTTGTCTCTACTGCGGCAACCCTGAACACCAGGCTCTTCGCTGTCCCCTCAAGTTGGGAAATGCCAGCTCCCAGTGAGTCCCCGGGGAGTCTCATTGGGAACACTCTCTCGTTTCCCTGAAAAGAAAGAAAAGATCCTCCCTAGTAGGATCCTTATTCCTGTTTCTCTGAGTACCGGGACTTCCTGCATCCCAGCTGTGGCCTTCATCGATTCCGGATCCGGGGGCAACTTTATAGATCGAGTATTCGCCCAGAAGAACAACATTCCCCTCACCAAGAGGAAGAATCCTGTGGGCTTAGAGGCCATCGACGGTAGGCCACTCCAACCGGCCTTTATCTTCCTGCAGACCATTGAATGTCTCTCTTTATTGACGGGATCCATATGGAGAGGATTTCTCTCGATGTCATCCACTCGCCCTCTGTAGAGATTATCCTGGGGCTTCCGTGGCTCAACGCCACAATCCTCTCATCAACTGGACTGACGAGAGGCCCATCACTGGAACACCCAGTGTGCCACATCCTGCGCTCCCTTGATGCAACAAATCTGCAGCCTGACGACACCCGTCGTGGAGCAGTCCTCCTTACCTGAGGTCTACTGGAGTTTCCGTGACGTCTTTGACAAAGTCAAGTCTGAAGCATTACCCCCACACCGATCCTTTGATTGTCCTATTGACCTTCTGCCTGGTTCCACTCTCACCTGAGGGAGATCCTACCCGCTTTCTCTCCCAGAGACCAGAGCCATGTCTGACATACAGCAGAACTTAAAAAAAGGGTTCATATGCAAATCTTCTTCCCCTGCCGGTGCATGCTTCTTTTTTGTGAAAAAGAAAGATGGCACCCTCCGTCCTTGCATCGATTATAGAGGTTTGAACAAGATTACTCTCAAAAATCGGTATCCCCTACTTTTAATCTCAGAACTGTTTGACCTACAGGGAGCAACTATATTCACCAAGCTTGATCTTCGGGGTGCTTACAACTTGGTGAGGATCCGGGCGGGTGACGAGTGGAAAACAGCATTCAACACACGAGATGTCCGCTATGAATACTTGGTCATGCCGTTTAGCCTTTGCAATGCTCCAGCGGTTTTTCAAGATTTTGTTAACGAGATTTTCAGAGACCTTCTCAATCACTTCCTAATCGTGTATCTCGATGATATTCTAATCTTTTCTAAATCTCTCCCAGAGCACATCAACCATGTCAAGCAGGTACTAGTTCGCCTCCGTGAGAATCATTTGTATGCCAAACTGGAGAAATGTCAATTCCACCGAAGTTCTACATCATTTCTGGGGTACATTATCTCGGACGCTGGTTTTGCCATGGATCCCGCCAAACTCAAAGCGGTCTTGGATTGGCCCATTCCGACATCTCTCAAGGCCAGTCAAAGATTCCTGGGTTTTGCCAACTATTATAGGAGATTTATCAGGAACTTTTCGTCCATTGTCGCTCCCATTGTTGCCCTTACTAAAAAAGGGGCAGATACTTCCTCTTGGCCACCTACAGCCGCTCAATCCTTCAAGCGCCTTAAAGAGGCCTTCGTTTTGGCACCCATCTTAACTCATCCAGGCACCAGTCTCCCATTTACTCTCGAGGTGGACGCTTCTGACATTGGAGCTGGAGCCATCTTATCCCAGAGGAAGTCTCCCCAGGCCAGACTCCACCCCTGCGCTTTTTTTTTCAAAAAATTTTTCCATAGCCCAACAGAACTATGACGTCGGCAACCGTGAGTTACTGGCCATCAAGCTCGCTCTGGAGGACACTGTGGAGACACTTACTTGAGGGTACAGAGACACCTATTACCATCCTTACCGATCACAAAAACCTTCTCTATATTGAGACTGCCCAGCGTCTAGGAGCTCGTCAAGCTAGATGTCACTTTTTTCCCCCCGCTTTAATTATATTATTTCGTTTATACCAGGATCTAAAAATTTGAAAATTTGACGCACTTTCCCACCAGTTCAGAATCGAGGATAAGCCAGAGGTTAAACTGGAGACCATTCTTCCTGCTAAATGTATTCTTGCTGCTAATACCTTCAACGTGCTGGACAAAATTCTTGAAGATCAGGCCAACATCCCGGAGGGTCTAGAGGTTCCTGATGGTCGCCTCTTCGCCGCACCTCGCTTCCGCAGGAGGATTCTGGAATGGGATCACTCTGTGAGATCCGTCGGACACCCAGGGGCCAAGAGGACAGCCGACCTTATCACTCGAACTTTTTGGTGGCCAAGGATTAATTCAGACGTTCAAGAATTCGTCAAGGCTTGTCTGACTTGTTCCCGCAACAAGACACCCCGTAACAGACCCCAAGGATTTCTACACCCCCTTCCCATTCCCGATCACCCATGGAACCATTTGGCTATGGACTTTATTGTAGAGTTACCCATCTCCAAGGGTATGAATACCATTCTTGTAATCATCGACTGATTTTCGAAGCAATCTCACTTTGTTCCTCTCAAAGGTTTACTGAACTCTTCTTCCCTTGCTGATATTTTTGTCCAAGAGGTCTTTCGCCTTCATGGTGTTCCATTAACCATCGTGTCTGATCGGGGTCCCCAATTTATTTCCAAATTCTGGCGTGCATTTTCCTAAAGACTAGGCATCTCCCTTCATTTTTCCTCCGGGTATCCCCCACAGTCTAATGGGCAGACGGAAAGAACCAACCAGACGTTAGAGCAGTACCTACGCTGTTTCATTGCGGATACACAGGACGATTGGGTGGACCTCCTGCCCTGGGCTGAATTCACTCACAATTCCCTATGGAATGAATCCACTCAAAATTCACCATTCTTCATCAACTTTGGGTTCCATCCATCCCGACTCCCCATCGACACCTCACCCTCTGATGTTCCAGTGGCTGATGAACGGATCTTGTCCTTACAAAGATCCTGGAGAAGAATCCAGGAGAACCTTAAGACAGCCATCTCTAGACAGAAATGTCAGGCCGATCGCCACCGGCGTGGGACTCCTGAATTTAAACCTGGAGACAAGGTATGGCTTTCTTCAAAGAACATTAGACTCAAAGTGCCTACACTCAAGCTAGCACCCAGATACCTGGGGCCCTACCCCATTGTGGGGAAGATCAATCCGGTAGCTTTCCGCCTACAACTTCCACCCGCGATGAAGATTCCCTCGGTCTTCCACGTATCTCTCCTCAAACCTGCATTTCAGAGTACCCGTTTCCCAGATCCTTCATCCTCAGCTCCAATCCCGCAACTCGTACACGGTCAACAAGAATACGAGGTTCAGTCCATTATTGATTCTAGAATTTCCAGAAGAACTCTACAATACATGGTTCACTTGAAGGGATACGGACCTGAGGAACGATTCTGGATCCCTCGTCATCACATCCATGCTCCTGTCCTTCTCAAGAGGTTCCAACAGAAGTTTCCCCTCAAACCTTATCGGAGTCGCCCGGAGGTCGCTCCTGAAGGGGGGGGGTACTGTCAGGAGCCAGGTGCCATGCACCTTCACATGCAGGTGCACTACTCCCCTACCTGCCCTGACGGCCGCTGATGGAGCCCAGCACTCGCGCACAACCGCGCATGCGCGCGGCTCCTCCTCACGCCGGACGGCGTCCTCGCGCGGGCGCATGCGGGCTGAGGTCACAGCGGGAGTTCCCGCCTCCGGATCACGGCACACACTCCCTGTGCGCGGCCCGCGCGCCACGCACCCAAGTTCCGTGGCAACAGGCACTGATTGCCTCAGCACTCTCACCTGGCTTCCTTACCATAGCCTATCACAGGTTCCGCACGAACATGCCCTGGTTCCGCCTATTGCTCCTATTGGGCTATCTTACCCATTTAGGCTCAGCAGTGCCACTGGCACATTTGCTGAGCATAAGCTTCCTGTTCCTGTGCTTACCTCTCTTGTCTCCTAGATATCCTGCCTTGTCTTGTTTGATCTCCCATGTACCGACCTTGGCTTGCCTTTGGACCACCGCCTCTCTGGAACCCCGACCTTGGCTATCCTCGACCCTCCGCAACTCTCCAACCTGAACTCGGCTCTCGGACCTCGACTATTCTACCTTCTCCAGCACCGACCCCAGCGACTAGTACCTCCAACGTTCCGTACTTCTATTACCCTCAACTCAGCAAGTATTCACTACTCCTCTACCCTCCCTGCTCCTGACCCGGTGCGAGCAACTATGCACACTCCAGATCAGATTCCTGTGCCTGTCGATGGTGTTTACTCTATTCCCACCTCAGTACCAAGGGTCTCGTCTAGTTTGTGGTGGGCACAGTGTGACATCCTAGACCTACATCTAGAGGCTTTATCCAATAACACTGTCAGTACATGCACATTTTTTAAAGAAGTCGACACAAACAGCTACTTACAAGCCTCAAGTAACCACAATAAGGGATGGATTGACAACATACCCTTGGTAAATTCATCAGGCTAAAAAGAAACTGTGCTCTAGAAAGTATTTTTGAAGAACAAGCTACAGAACTGTATGATAAATGTATCAACAGGGGTTACTGTAGTAATCGACTAGATACTGCACTGAATAAAACTAGGGGGATGGAGAGGAGAACACTGACCAAGAGAAATAAAAACAGAAATGTAAATAAAACTCCCGGGAAGTCTTAGATTCCGTTCTCTGTTGAGATTCTTTGAGATATATATATGTCTATTCATTTTTTGGACTTTTGATGGAATATGCCAAGGGATGTAAATCTCTCAATATGTATACTTTATTCTTTACCCTCTACCAGGTTTCTCTGTTGCTCAGTTACAATAAAACATTTTTTGTCATCTACGTTGTGGTCCACTTCCACCATGCAACACAATGTTGTGTATGTTGCATAAAATACTGATGCCTATTTTCTCCTGCATTATACCATTCTCACCAGCATTTAATCTGGACTGATCATTTTTATTTTTATGTTTTTTATGTTTATTATTAAATGTGTACCCAATTAGGTGTTATTAAATATGTGCATGTAATCCACGCTTTTTTAGGAGGGTGGCAAGCTGCCTTTATGAGTTTTATTTTAATGTTTTTGTATAATCAGTGTATGATTTGTGCATTATTATTTGACTAATTGCAATGAAAATGTGGTAACGAATCATATTCATTGGTTGGCTATAGATAGCATTGTGGGTGATCCATATCCCGTTCCCTGATGAAGTGACCTAGCATCACAAAACACATTGGATCTGCACTTAGCACTGAACTATTATTGTACTCTTAAACTGATTGAGCTTATTATCCCCTTAGTACACTATGTACACAGACTTTTTTTTAATTAACTGTGTTCAATCAGGCACGCCAGTATAGGAGTGACTTTCCCTGCATTCCTAATGGAGATTGCATATGCTGGCAGCCCAACAGCTGAGGGCGCTGCTAGTTCGAGGGCGGGTGACGTCACAGTACAATTCGGTTCACGGTACACGGTTCAGGACTCCTCTCCTCGAGGCGGACGACTGTCTGCTACAACGCTGAACAGCGGAGGACGTCGCATCCAGCGGGTGCTTGCTACCAGCCGGATCGTCAGCTGGCTGTGGAGAGAGATGCCTACACGGCTCTCAAGGGTGTCCAGACCTGAGGGATTTCGTGTACTGCCTGGAATCCAGGTTAATATACATTAATGCTCCTTTCTTTCTACTGTTTTGTACGTGTATATCATACCACCTTTAATATACCAATATAAATTTTATATTATACAACACTAAGAGAGGTTCTGCGCTTTCTTTTTCTTTCCCATCCTATCCCTTTGTAAGGGCTAACTCACTTTCCCAGTCCCTATCTGCAGGGCTGGGAGGGTAGACCTCTTGCCAACCTATTACCCAAAAGTCCAAAGAGATACTTGTAAGAAGGGGGCTTATTATGTCAGTTTCTGGGTTGTGTCTGGTGGGGGTCACCCTCTGGTGGGTTCCATGGTCCATGTATGTAGAGGGTCTGGTTTCTGGGTTTCTTGCTGGCAGCACAGTCCTTCTGTGCTCAAGAATTCCTGTGAGTCTCTTGATGGAAACCCCATCCCTCTGTGCTAAAGAGATATCCTGCAGTTCAAGCAGGAGGCGTTCTACCTGTCTGGTGAGCCAGGTAGAGATGGGTCAATTGTCCGTAGCTGAAATTAACCAGTTCCCTGCTGGATTCCACAGACAAATACAGGCTTTCTATTGAAGCCCTTTTAGACAGGGGTTCTGCCCTGTCACACCTCCCAATTTTATGAATTCTTATAGAGACTTTGTGTAGCACAATTTAATGTAAAGTGGTCGTTTAAAAGATGCATGAAGAACCCACAAAAATTGATACATTTTGCTTGCCAAATTACTCAATAACCAAAATCAAAAAAGGGAAAAGCATTGTAGGATGTTAACAGTATCCACGCTGACTCAAAGGCTAAAGGCAGATGTCTAGGTGCAGTCTCTCCCAACCAGGCAAACAGAATTTGATGGGAAATAAGAACCATTTGGCCACCTCGTCTGCCCATTTTCCTATCTTTTCTAATAGCTCACACCGTATTTGATCCTCAACTTTCATATGTTAGATAGCCTCATGTCTTTCCAAAGCTTTTTAAAATTCTCTTACTGTATTAGTCTCTACGACTTTCACTGGGAGGCTATTCCATGAATTCACCACACTTTTCCACAAAGTACTTTCTCACATTTCCCCTCAGCCTGCCTCCCTTCAGCTTGTGAGCATGACCTCTAGTTCTTGTACGTTTTTCTGAAATATGCTTCTCTTCTGTACCTAGTTGAAACACAACATATATTTGAACGTTTCAAACCATATTCCTCCTCTTCCTTCTTTCCTTTAAGCTGTAACTATCAGGGTCATATATTACATACATTAAGTTTAATTATGTAGACCATGTACCATTTTAGTGGCCCTTTATTTCACAATCTATAATTAATGTCCCTTTGGAGATTTGGTCTCCAGAAATGAACACAAGTGGCGTCAAAAACTTTTTTTCTACTGCTGATACCTCTTCCTATGCAAACTAACATCCATCTGGATCTCCTTATTTTTTTGTTACATTACTTGGAGTGATAGGTGAAGATGCTTAAACACACAAATAAATAGAATAATCGGTGTATAAGGGGAAAATAAACCTTAAATATACAGTGCATACATGTGCAATTTAGAACAGGTGTAAATAAGTAAAAGAAACTTGTCCTAGTGGTTTGTGACATCTTAAAAAGCCTCTAGTGGGAGTTTCCTGACGAAGTTGAGTTGATCAGCGAAACGCGTTGAGCCACCCATTCAGCTGCTTGATAAACCTGTCTGACTCACGGAACTTTTCCAGACACGCATTTGACCGGATGTGACATCTATTCAGCCAGAAGTGACGTGGAAAACAGAGCTGAGAATCTCTCGGTACACTCGGATCCACCACACGATGAGAGACAGCTTCAATCTACATTTCATCCACAGCGTGTGATTGCTGGGAGTTCAAGCAAAACATTATGTGATTGTACCCAATGTATAAAATATGAGTACATGGGCTTATTGCACGTTATCCACTGCTGCTATTTTTAACATAAAATAACCTACTAATCTGTACTATATGTCTGTTCTTATTCCGAGATTATCATCTTCAACACCACTCATCTGATTAAGGAAACCTCAAAGACATCATTAGCCATTTGGCGATCTGCCATCTTTAATTTTCAACATATTGGTGACTTGGAGAAATGCTCCCTCTGGACTTTTGAAAAATCAATGTCACGGGAGACCAGCACTTAACAATTTTTAACTTCTGGTATCATTCATTAGGCAAAACAAGGTAGTGGAATAAAATGAGGTTTATTCGGGTGAAACCTGCAGACACACAATGAATACACAAAATACAGAAAAAAGACATACTTACTAGGGGTGAAAAATAGCCTCAAATAGGTGCAGGGCAACTGCATGGAAGGTTTACCCTGACTGGGACCTCGTCCCGGACTATGTGGTTCTCTTTTTGGGAGAGACGCACCGCCGCAACCGCTTCGTTCTATTCTCAGAACTTAGTCCTCACATCTGAAAGTCTCAGCTAGGCGGGCTTTCCCAGCTCCAAAACTAAGGCCGGTTGCTCTGCTATTCGCAACAGAGCAACTCTGAAAAGCCCGCCAGCGCCTCACTGACTGAAGCCACAAGATTGTATGGTTCTCTGATTGGGCAGTCTCCTTACATAGACCCCGCTCTTCTATGTTTAACATGGAAAGGAGACTAGCGACCAAACAGAGAACGGATCGTAACTCATCGAGTCAATCAGATTAGGGATTCGTCTGGATGCTGACATCAGAGGAATGGGCGTGTCGAGTCGGCTCAGAAAGACGGGTGAGTGGGAAATATGAATTGGCCAATGAAAATCGTGCCTACCAGTTGCGGCTTCCCCTATCCAACCCATTGCCCCCCACTGGGCAAGCTCCACCAGGTCTGGCAGCCCAAGTATCTTCCCTTTGGGAAGCCCTAGTTCTCCCGACCCAGTACTCCACCCTTCCCCACTCACCAAACTGTCCTGACACCTCTGGACTTCCCTTCTCCCCTTTGATCCACAATCTCTATACAGACATCCCGGCATCTATGTAAATGCCCAGGCTGACTATATAGAGATTAATACACACAGTATAAAACATATTAGATTGTTTTATTAAATGTCTACTTCTTATGGAAAACTATATATGTTGGGGAGTGCTAGGAATGTGAGCACACAGCGTCTCAGGTGGAGCTCACGGCTCTCTCCTTACACTGCTCAGACCCTTCCACTACAACCACGCAAGCCCCCTTCAGCTTCATCACTTACCCCTCGGCATGGTGGGACGCTCCACGAGGTTCTTCCTCCTCGCTCTGCGGCGCAGCCGTCGGCGCGGAATCGCCGCCCCGCATGCACGTGCGCACCCCACGTTGCTTCCTCTCATGCACACGTTGGACTTACAGTGCACACACAAAAGCCCTTGAACTTATCCCCACTCAGGCTCCGCCCCCAAACACCGCATGGTTACAATCTGGCTCTTGCTGAGTGTCACCTGAGCTCTAAGAACAGCAGCCAATGCACTGAAGCTCCCTGGACTCCTCCAGGCACGCCTCCTCTCCTGGTTGGCTGTTCCAGCTTTATATACCCTCTCAGTTCTGTGCTTGCTCGCTCGTCATAGTTTTTGTATGGGTGTTTCACAGTGCTTGTTCTTTGATTCTCTCAGTTTAGACGCGGCTTGGCAGACTACCCCCTTTGGCTCTCGACTTCGGATTGTTCCTGTTTAAGTACCTTCTGGCTCCCTTCGACCTCGGCACTCATCTCGATTCCTCCATACATCTCCTACCCCTGATCTCGGCAACGGCAACGACCATTCTTCTGGGAAAACGGAATCGGCAAGTATTCTCGCAATACACCCCATCTGGCCTGGCACCATCTAATACCACAACCCGGACACGTCCCTCGCTCTGTCGGTGTGTGTATTCATACCTGCCACCTCAGTTCTAGGGACAGGTCTGGTCTGCGGGCTACTCCGGCGTAACATTATGACGAGCCCACAAGACGCAGACCAGGCCGAACTGAGGCAAGCAATCTCTACGCTGATACAGCAAAACCAGGCCATGGCTGATCAGATTGTGGCCCTAACACGCCAAATGGCTAAACTTTCGGCTCTGGTACCGGAAGCACCTGTTCCTCTTTCTCCTCCACAGGCTGCAGAACCAGTCAGACCCAGCAGTCAGGACGTGAAGATACCGCCTCCCAAGCTGTACGCTGGCAACCCGCAGGAGTGCAGAGGTTTCCTTAACCAGTGTGAGGTTCAATTTGAAATGGCACCCCTTCAGTACGACACCGGCCGGAAGAAGGTAGCCTACGTGTACAACCTACTGACGGGCAACGCGCTGGCATGGGCCTCGCCAGTCTGGGAGTTGCGCCCGGACCTGACACAAGACTACCTAGCCTTCAAGGGTGAGTTCCGACAAGTCTTTGATTCCCCTGCACGCCGGGAGATGGCGTCTGTTTCCCTCCTCCAGATAACTCAGGGGCGAAGATCGGTGACACAGTATGCAGTGGAATTTCGCACGCTCGCCGCCGAGACGAACTGGGGACAAGAGCCGCTCGTCTCCGTCTTCTGGCAAGGTCTCTCGGAGTCCATCAAGGACGAGCTTGCTCGGCAACCCAGGCCAGACCAATTGGAGGCGCTCATTGACTTGGCCGTACGTATTGATCAACGCATCCAGTTACGACGCTCGGAGCGTCAGAATGCCCGGCCACTAACCTTCCAAGCACCCTTCCCCAACTCTCCTCTGGTTCCTAGACCACCTCCTTCACAGCAGCTGGCACTAGAGCCTCCCGAGCCAATGCAATTAGGGGTGCAACAGATCCAGAATCCACTACGACAACACCGCTACGCCGGCGGACTCTGTTTCTACTGTGGATCCCCTGAACATCCGTGCATGCCCTTTGCGTCCGGGAAATGGGAACACTCAGTGAGTATGGAGGGGCTCTCACTGGGTGTTATCTCTCCTCGTCCCCTCCCCAAGGAGGCACTGCCTAAGAAACTTACGATTCCTATCTCTCTCGCAGGCGCTGAGTTTCGCACATCTACTGCTGCCTTTATCGACTCCGGTGCTGGAGGAAACTTTGTAGACCTCGATTTCGCTAAATAGAACCGGATACCTTTGGTGAAGAAGGCCCAACCTATTGCCTTGGTTGGGATTGATGGTCATTCGCTGTCTCCACCCTTAATCTCGCAACAGACCGTACCTCTCCTGCTATCTACCTACTCCCACAGCGAGACCCTGGTACTTGACGCCATCCAGGCCCCAGGTACGCCAGTAACCCTCGGCCTACCTTGGTTGCAGAAGAACAACCCTCCAATTGACTGGGTCTCACCTACCCCCATCACCTGGAAACCGAGGTCAGGGAAGTCTCCCAAACTCTTGGCTAACACAATGACTCAGGACTCCATTCTTCCCCCTGTGTATCACCCTTTCCGTGAGGTCTTTAACAAGGTCCGCTCAGAACAATTGCCTCCTCATCGGTCCTACGATTGCCCCGTCGATTTGGTCCCAGGATACACCTTGCCCAAGTCCAAGACTTACCCATTGTCGATACCTGAGTCTCAAGCCATGGAAGACTACATAAAGGAGAATCTTGAGAAAGGATTCATACGGCCCTCCAGTTCCCCGGCGGGAGCAGGGTTCTTCTTCGTGAAGAAAAAGGATGGTACTCTGAGGCCATGTATTGATTACCGGGGCTTGAACTGTATCACCATCAAGAACCGCTATCCTCTCCCCTTGATCACGGAACTCTTCGATAAAGTGCGTGGGGCTAAGATATTTTCCAAATTGGATCTCCGTGGGGCTTACAACTTGGTCCGCATCAGGCAGGGCGACGAGTGGAAGACGGCCTTCAACACCCGCTGTGGGCATTATGAGTACCTCGTCATGCCTTTTGGTTTATGTAACGCCCCGGCTGTCTTTCAGGACTTTATTAATGACGTATTTCGGGAGGTGCTCAACATCTTTGTTATTGTCTATTTAGATGACATTTTGATCTTCTCCAAAAATCTTCAGGATCACATTCATCACACCTCGTACGTCCTCTCACGTCTACTCAAACATCACCTGTATGCCAAACTAGAGAAGTGTACCTTCCATCAACGCTCTACCCAATTTCTGGGCTACATTATTTCGGACGAAGGCTTTTTGATGGATCCAGGTAAACTCCAGGCAGTTACGGAATGGCCCAGACCAGAGACTCTCAAGGCTATCCAGCGCTTTTTAGGATTTGCGAACTACTATCGGAAGTTCATTCGCAATTTCTCCACTCTAGTGGCCCCCATCACGGCGTTGACAAGGAAAGGGGCTGATCCTTCTGCCTGGTCCGCCGAAGCAATCTCTGCCTTCCAGGTCCTTAAAGAGGCATTCGTCACGGCACCGATCCTGCGCCACCCCAACACAGATCTTCCCTTTGTCATAGAAGTTGACGCATCGGACTGCGGTGCAGGGGCTGTACTATCACAGAGGTACTCGCCCAAGGATAAACTTCACCCTTGTGCGTATTTCTCTAAGAAATTTTCCTCCGCCGAGAGGAATTATGACGTCGGCAACAGAGAGTTATTGGCCGTTAAAATGGCACTACAAGAGTGGAGACATCTGTTGGAAGGGTCAAGGGAGCCATTTTCTATTTTAACGGACCACAAAAATTTACTTTATATCGAAGGTGCACGTCGCCTCGGTCCTCGACAAGCTCGCTGGGCTCTCTTTTTTTCTCGCTTCAACTATCATCTATCCTATATCCCGGGAACGAAGAACGTGAAGGCAGATGCGTTGTCCAGACAATACTCCTCGGAAGACAGGCCTGAGGCAGCTTTGGAACCTATCCTACCTCCCGAGAGAATTTTGGCTACTTCCACCTTCAAATCGCTAGACAAGATCAAAAGGGACCAGCAACAGATCCCTTCAAACACGGCGATCCCCTCTAACAGGCTCTTCGTCTCGCCCAGATTCATTCCAGAGGTCCTAGATTGGGGACACTCTTCTAAAACTGCAGGTCACCCAGGTTTCAGAAGGACGTTAGACTTAATTCGTCGGAACTTTTGGTGGCCCAGTATGTCTAAAGACATTGCGGAATACACTCGTGCTTGTCCTGTATGCACCCAGAACAAGACACTTCCACAGAGACCTCAGGGACTTCTCCTCCCATTGCCAGTGCCTGCTCGTCCATGGTCCCATATCTCCATGGATTTCATAGTCGACCTCCCTAGGTCTAGGGGCTTCAACACCATTTTAGTTGTCGTAGACAGGTTTTCGAAGATGGCCCACTTCATCCCCCTCAAGGGACTGCCCTCCTCTCCCGCCCTAGCAGACATTTTCTCCGAGCATATCTTTAGGATCCATGGCATTCCATCTTCCATTGTCTCTGACAGAGGATCCCAGTTCGTCTCCAAGTTCTGGAGGACCTTCACTAAGAGACTGGGAATTGTCTCTTCCTTCTCCTCTGCATACCACCCCCAGTCCAATGGACAGACGGAGAGAACTAACCAGTCGCTGGAGAAATACCTCAGATGTTTCATCTCCGATTCCCAGGATGATTGGTCCCAACTCCTCCCGTGGGCAGAGTTCGCGGTCAATTCGGCCCGAAGTGAATCCACCCGAGAATCTCCATTTTTTGTCAATTATGGGTTTCAGCCTCCCTGCCTACCCATTTCTAATCTGGCTTCTGGGGTACCGGCGGTAGACGAACGGATTTCCACTCTCCAAGACATTTGGTCCAAGGTAAAAAAGTCTCTCCACAAGGCCGCCGATACTGCTAGACTTCAGGCCAATCGCCACCGTCGGCCGGCACCCAACTACAAGCCAGGGGATTTAGTATGGCTCTCGTCAAGAAACATCCACTTGAGAGTCCTTTCCCCTAAACTGGCACATAGGTTTTTGGGACCCTTTCCCGTCGTGGAGCAGATTAACCCAGTGGCGTTTCGCCTTAAACTACCACCCTCCATGAGGATCCCAGACGTTTTTCATACCTCGCTATTAAAACTCCACATTGCCAATCGTTTCTTTCCTAAACAGACCAGCAAGCCAGATCCAGTCACGGTACTCAATAACGAGGAATACGAGGTACAAGCCTTATTGGACTCCCGCATCTCCAGGGGGCAGCTTCAGTTTTTGGTCCACTGGAGGGGTTTCGGACCCGAGGAGAGGTCTTGGGTTCCGCTCAAAGACATCCATGCACCCAGCCTCCTGAAGACTTTTAGGAGGAAATTTCCAGACAAGCCATTTTTGGATCGTCCTGAGGCCGATCCTGAAGAGGGGGTACTGTTAGGAATGTGAGCACACAGCGTCTCAGGCGGAGCTCACGGCTCTCTCCTTACACTGCTCAGACCCTTCCACTACAACCACGCAAGCCCCCTTCAGCTTCATCACTTACCCCTCGGCATGGTGGGACGCTCCAAGAGGTTCTTCCTCCTCACTCTGCGCCGCAGCCGTCGGCGCGGCATCGCCGCCCCGCACGCACTTGTGCACCCCACGTTGCTTCCTCTCATGCACACGTTGGACTTACAGTGCACACACAAAAGCCCTTGAACTTATCCCCACTCAGGCTCCGCCCCCAAACACTGCATGGTTACAATCTGGCTCTTGCTGAGTGTCACCTGAGCTCTAAGAACAGCAGCCAATGCACTGAAGCTCCCTGGGCTCCTCCAGGCACGCCTCCTCTCCTGGTTGGCTGTTCCAGCTTTATATACCCTCTCTGATCTGTGCTTCCTCGCTCGTCATAGTTTTTGTATGGGTGTTTCACAGTGCTTGTTCTTTGATTCTCTCAGTTTCGACGCGGCTTGGCAGACTACCCCCTTTGGCTCTCGACTTCGGATTGTTCCTGTTTAAGTACCTTCTGGCTCCCTTCGACCTCGGCACTCATCTCGATTCCTCCATACATCTCCTACCCCTGATCTCGGCAACGGCAACGACCATTCTTCTGGGAAAACGGTATCGGCAAGTATTCTCGCAATACACCCCATCTGGCCTGGCACCATCTAATACCACAACCCGGACACGTCCCTCGCTCTGTCGGTGTGTGTATTCATACCTGCCACCTCAGTTCTAGGGACAGGTCTGGTCTGAGGGCTACTCCGGCGTAACAGGGAGATAGGACTAGGATACTTGAGGTCAAAAACTAGGAATCTGGGGGACACTGTGCAGCCCCGATGTAATTCATCTCGCATACCCGCAGATCCTGGCTGCACGTCGGGAGAATTATGGGACTACTAGTAGCTTTGCCCCCCGTACCCCTACATAAGTTCTGTATTTTCACCCAAATATCCCCCATGAACCTTACACTCCCGAAACCCCACTGTGATTCCATGACGGGAAAAGATTAAACATTTACAGGACAGGTTTATAACATGTTACACACTGTCCGTGGCTTATGGTGCTACTAATCTACCAGGGACCCATGGTTTTCAGGGGTAACCAGTCGGGCTTCACCTTTATTATGAAGACTGGCTACCCCTACCATCACATTCAAGACAACTGAAATAAGAACCCCCGGCGAGAAGCCGCAACCCGGAAGTAAGAACTATATGGTGCTGAGCCAGGCAGCCCCAGCGTGCGGGTCTACCTTGTAAGCCTCTGCACCATCTCTTTATGCCCAGGACACCACCAGGACTGTTTCCTCTGCACCTGAATACTGGATGTACTTACCCTTATATGTAAGTTTTTATTGTTACTACTACTAACATGTTTTAATTAAATCTTGACCCTCGGTGCGCTTTGTGTTTCATTCCCTTTCCTCTATACTAGTTGACATTATTGTACCATTACTGTTTGTTAGGATCGCAACTAGGTCCCGCCTCTCTGACGCGTCACACAACAATAACTGTGGCGCACGCAGACCTCAGTCTGCGCATGCGCGCCACTCAAACTCTGCACTCACAGAGTGTTCTTCCCGTCATGGTGTCACAGTGTTTGGTCCCGCTGGCAATGCGCCTGCCTCACATCATGCCCTCCCTGCACGCACACGCCGTGCGGCAGGTAATCTCAAGAAAGGTATCAGCTGCCTCTCACCTGCAGCCAATCTTGCTTCCTATCCTATTTGTGATGTCACTCTCCTGCTGCCCCCTGATTGGTTCCTACCTCCTTTCTTACCCTGTGTTTCTGTGCTAGTTGCTGAGCATAAACTGTTGTTTATTTATTGTGCTTGCTGCTTCCTGGTTTTGCCTGTTCCTGTGCCTTGCCTGATCTGTGTTGTGACCCCAGCTCGTACCTGGACCCGTATCTTCTGTACCCCTGGACTTCTACTTGTTTTTTGGACCCCGCTCTCTCCTCTCCTCCACCATGACTTACGATAACGACCACTCTCCTCTATCCTACCCCAGACCACGGCAAGTACCACGACCTACCTGAACACTCCTACCCTGACCCGGCTACACGATACTGACTCTGCACTCCGAATCTGGTCCTGTGGTTGTAAGGCGGCGGTTACATACATCCCCACCTCAGCCCCGCGGTCTAGTCCAGTTTGTGGTGAGCGCACGTTAAACTCCTGTATTCTGCCTTCATATTTCTGTGACACAGGTGCATTAGTTTGACGTTAAATTATGATTGACACTCTAGACCATTCCTCAAATCTACCTAGATTGTTGTATTTACTCCCTCCCCTGAAGTGTCAACCCTATTGCAGATTGTTGTACCACCTGCAAAAAGGCATATTTTTCCATCTATAGCATTTGTACTGTCATGTAATAAACATATTAAAAAGCTCTGTTCCAACTACAGATAACTGAAGTACATCATTGGTCCTCTTGGTCTCCCCTGAATGTATCCATTTACCACACTAGTCTGTCACATATACTTCAACTAATGTTTTATCCATTCAACAACAGTAGAATCCAATCCCATGCATTGCAAGTTGTTTTCCACTATATGTGGGACAGTGTCAAAGGCCTTAGTAAAATCTAGATAAGCTACATCTACTGCTTTACCCTGATATATAACTTTAGTCACCCAGTCAAAAAAAAATCAATTAGTTTGATATGATCTCCCCCGAGTAAATCCATACTGCCTGGAATTAAATTGTAGTTGACACACTGACACTAGAATGATGCAGGTCCCAGGAGGACAGCCTATCAGTAGGATGGAAGGACCATGGGGAGGGATGGGGGCTGTTTGAGTGGGGAGCCCAGAAGCATAAGATTAAAATGCACTGACATAACAACCAGACTTCAATTCTGCCACATGCTTGAGACACACCAATTGTGTGAAACTTAACTGTGTTTTACAGATGGTTTAACAAAATATCATAACAAAGGTCCATAGAGCAAGTGCTACTACACAAGTCTCCTTCCATGCTGGAAGACACCGTACCGCTCCATTTAAGTGAATGAGCCATAAAGGGATATACTGACAAAGCAGTCTTACTTCATAAGACCCTTTCAATGCCGAAAGACACCTTTCAGCCCATTCACTTAATAGTTACTAAGATTTTTCCGGAAGGCTGCTTCTGGAGCAGCACTGCTAAGTAAAAATGGTCGAAAGTCTTAATTCTAAATATGCAGTCAGTGATAAAAACTTTTAAAATTATTTTTTATGCTTTATACTGTGACTATTACTTCTTCTATTAAGTAGAATAAGATAGAAAAAATGTAAATATGAAGAAGGGGTTACAGTTAATAAATACATTATTTTTATTTAAAAATATGTTTGCTGCCTAATGATTTAAGTTGTATAAATGCTCAATGTATAAATACCATTGCTGTCTAATGATTTAATTACTTAAGTTTATACAGGTACAACATTTATGCTCTACTGCATGACGTCACATGATCCCGCAGCATCATTTGACGTGGATACAAGGTGGGGGTGGGGGGGCGTGAAAGACAGGGAAGGGAAGACAGGGGGATTGCGCAGCTTCAAAAATTTGCGCTCCCCTGAGCTAATGCAGCGGCCCTATTTGCTGAGCTGCCCACATGATCTCAGCTCCTGGGGCATTCTGAGGAGTGCAGAAGCACTTGCGCATGCGCAGAAACAGTCGGAGGTGCAGCGGCCATTTGAGAGGTGGTGTGCATGCGCAATGAGTGTAGGGAAGCTGCGGCCATCTTCTACATAGATCCACAGGGGAACTACACTCCCCAGAATGCTACAGGAGCTGAGATAATGTGGTCAGCTCAGCCAATAGGGCCGCTGCATTAGCAAACTTTTGAAGCTGTGCCCCCCTCTCTTCCCTTCCCAGCTTTCACGCCCCCACACGTCCACCTTGTATCTGCGTCAATTGACGCGTGTGACGTGCCATGGCAATGCGTCACACAGTCGGCTGATTCCCGGTAAGTATAGCGTTGCAAGGGCCTCACGCGATCCCCCGGCATTTAATTAAATGCCTGGGGAAAGAGCGCAGGGCCTCTGCAAACACCCACGCCACCCCCCCCCCCCAAAAAAAAAACTTGCACACCCCTGCACTTGCTGACGGATAGGATAGTTATAAAAGTTATAACAGTTAGGACAGTTAGGTGAGTTGGGGAGTTGGTGCCAGGGCAGAGAAAGGGAAGGTAGGGTCTGGGTGTCAGTGGAACCCAGATTATGCCAGATTAACCCCCTTAGGTCCAAGATAGGCCCCACTCATAAACAGCTTGTGGATGCTACAGGGACTACCCCTCTAGATAGGGACCTTGTATTGAGTAGTGTCAGGGACACAGCAGAGGACGCTGCGCAGCAGATACAGCCTGTGGTCTGGGACCAGACCACTACAGCATAGAGAGACTATTAAAGTGGGACCCTCCAGCTGGATACCACCCCACATGGAGGCGGATGCCATCGCGGACAACATCGCTGGATCAGCGGATCCTTGTTACCCTTCTGTCAGTGCTACCTGGTGTTGGAGCTGTAACGCATAGCTCCCCACAAACGAAGCGCGACCGCGGTGCTGAGGTAGGGGATTGGATAACGCCGACCCACAGCCATGCGGGCACGCCTAGGATGTAGAGTAGTCATTCAAGCCAGGTCAGGATTACAGATTGGTGAATGGTTAAGGTACTTGCCAGGTTCAAGAGCGGAGAGTTGCGGATCGTCGTAGTTCGTAGCCAGGTTCAGGATTGGAGAGTATCGGATAGTCGGGGTACGTGGCCAGGTTCAGGATAGGAGAATATCGGATCGTTGGAGTACTTAGCCAAGGTCAGGACTGGAGACAGGAGAATGGTCATACAAGCCGGATCATGAGTGGAGAGAAGCGGAGTCCAAGATGCTAGCAGGGTTCAGGCAAGAAGAGGTTAACAGGCAGGTAAGGCAAGGTCTCTGGAACAAGGATGTGGCAAGGCACAGCGTCACAATGACTATGCTCAGCAAGGAATGATAGCAGTCTGAAGGTATAAATAGGAGGAGCCTCCAATAGCCAGCCAGGGTGGAACCAGGAAGTAAGAGCCGATAGGCTGTTGGTGCACACAGGTGTGCCCTATGATGCAGCCGAATCGGGTATGAGGGAGGAACTGCTCGCGCGCCGTCCCGCACGCGCGTCATGGAGGCCAGGGGGTGGGGTTTGGAGCGCAGGTCACTCCCACGCTGATTCTTGGGACAAGAGGTGGCGGGACCAGTCGCGCGCCGACCCGCGTGCGTCACGGAGGTCAGGGGGCGGAGCCAAGAACGTGCGTCATCCCCACGGTGGTCCTGACTTTCCCCAGAGCGGGGGCGGAGCTTGACTCGCGCGTCAGCAGGGAGGCTGGCCGAAACCGTGCATCTTGGGTATCTGTCACGGAAGGTTTGTTGGGGTGAGGAGACGGTCTGCGACCGCCAAGATGACGAATCCTCACAGGAGCACCCGGCAGGTATCACATCCATCAACAAGTGCACCACACTGTAACACTTACAGCGCTGTCACATACTTCCGGGTGGGTTGGATTCTGTGGACACCAGGTTGGGTGGGTGCCCAGGGCACCTCTGTACATTGGGGGACACTCTCACCAGGGCAATGTGTGTGTTGGTAAGGTATATATATTCCTGCACTAGTATTATAGTCCTGGTGGTAGCAGGCAATGCTAGGGTTAATAATATGGCCTAGCATGTGAGCCTCATCTCCTGTAAGGTACTTTGTTTCCAGTTACATGCCCTCTCTACCTGGTAGGGTACTAACTTGGTCCCATTGATAGTGAGGTGATGCCTGTGAGTCATCTAGGCCTGCCAAGATACTGGGGCAAAGGGATTAAACCCTCCCAGGTATAAAAGGTAGGGGCACTCCCTTTTAGGTTGGTTGTGTAAGAGTTCTCCTTAAGGAGTTGTTCTGCTTGATTCCTTAGTGGGGGTGGTGTGCTCCAGAGGGAGAGAGTGCTCAACCATGGAGTGAGTTCCTGCCTTGCCCCTTAGGAGTGAGGGATGTCCAGAATAGCCTGGGGGCCTCAAGCCCTTGGGATGCCTAGTCCTATCCTGCCCAAGGAAGGGATGATACCCCTGGGCTGGGAGCCATGCAGAGAGGGAACTATGCTGCAACTGGTGTTGTTCCAAATAAACCTGTTGTGCTGTACTACTACTGGCACTGCAGAATCTTTACCCTACGCTATGGAGGTTCCAGTGGGGATGAACCCCTGTCTATGGCAGGAGCCCTGCAGGTGGAGGCCCTGTACCCACAAAGGTAGTTATGTACCCCAAAGCTCCCTACCAACGCGGTGACTCACCTATGTACCTGCAAATCCCCCTGTGGGGGGAGGGGGGATAGGGTGTTAAATAAATATTATAACAAGGAAGCAATGGTGTGGAAAACTTGTAACAAAACAGAAAGGACTGCGTGCACCAAGATGAGTAGCTTAGAATATATTAAATACACTTAAAAAACATCCAATGAGTTTAAAAGTATTGAGTGAAAGGTAATACAAGCCACCAATAACAGCCCTTCAAATGGTTTACAAAGAAACCTGCACTGTCGCTCCCACACACAATCATGAAAAATGTAAGTCAAAAACAGACAAAAAAAGAAGAAAAAAAAATATGGAAAATACATCTTAACTCCCCCATAACATCTGGATAACTTCTCATTCTCCAGCCATGTCTCAATCCAAGACATGTCTATAGACAATACAGTGAACTAGCCTCTCTGTTAAGATGTCACAGTGAGACAGGTTACCTTAAAACCTCAATAATTTATGAATATCTTTTAGACTGTGACTTAATGAAGCACTGCTAGATGGGAAATGTGCTAGAATTTGTACAAGGGCCACAGCCTAAAAGATCTTAATATGTTTTTAATGCTATAAGACATGAACAACCAGATTTACGAAGTGGTCCTATTCTGTGCACCTTTTGGCGCCGGAAAGAATCTTACGCCATAGTAAAACTGGTTGAATGTTTTAAGCTGAACCACCCGTGATCATGTTTTTCAGTTGGTACACCATCTATATATTCTCTGCAGTGGGTAATATTTCTATTGTACAGATACAATTACTTTAGAGGATGCAAAATACTGGTTTTCATTTTGGCTAAATTTGGAGAAATTCCTACCTTTCAATTTCACAGAATATATTCTATGAGGAATTTTAAAAAGTCTTGATAGTTGACATTTTGATGGTATATGGGCAGGCAGTTATATATATATTATACTCATATAATATATATATTATATATATATATATATATATATATATATATATATATATATATATATATATATAGTTATACTCATAACTTGACTTTTTTTATTTATTTATAAGATCAATATATTCAGTTGATGAAGCTTTACAATTTGTTGAAGCAAGTAAATATATCCAATTCAGGTGATGTCATAATAAATATACACTGGCGACACACTTTATTCGAGCTCGGCTAGTCCCACGAATTCGGGTATACCCGGGTGTATTGAGGTTTGTGACTGTTTTCTGCCCGAGTGCATTGCGTTATTTTCCAGGCAGGGATTGAAGCATTTTATTCCCGCTGGCTGCAATACTGCACAGTATATATATATATATATATATATACTGCATTACAATTCATGAATTTATGCCATCTGGTAGACACGCGAAGCATTGCAGCCTATTAAATCCTAATCATTATCATTTAACAGATCAGCCGCCCGTCAGCCAGGCATGAACCCAGGCTGGGAAGGCAAACGCAACGGGGCTTGTCAGAGGTGAGGAGCGGCGCATTCCAGGTATCTGCCAGGTACATACTGGGTATTTGCTCGAATAAAGTGTGTCGGTGCAGTATATATGTGTGTGTGTGTGTGTGTGTGTGTGTGTATGTATGTATATATATATATATACATACATATATATATATATATATATATATATATCGTGGTTGACAAATCACCAAAAAATCTACTCGCCACACAAAAAAATCTACTCGCCACCTAGTACCAAACGTGTGCTGCTTGGGCCAATATTTACTTGCCCGGGGGTTAAATCCACTCGCCCGGGGCGAGCAAATGTATAGGTTTGTCGAACACTATATATATATATATATATATATATATATATATATATATATATATATATATATATATATATATATATATATATATATATATACATATATACATACATACATACACACACACACACATATATATATATTTATTATGACATCACCTGAATTGGATATATTTACTTGCTTCAACAAATTGTAATGCTTCATCATCTGAATATAATGATCTTATAAATAAATAAAAAAAGTCAAATTATGAGTATAACACAAAGAAAACAAGAACGGGTGAATTCATAATGTACAGTAGGTTTCAAGATAATGCAGAGGATATTTTCACAACTAAGCACCATATGGCATGAGGTAACATCAGGACTGTGACAGAGGAAGAAGCAGAGCCACCTCATATGAGATTATAAAATGTCTTGGGGATATCATTATGTACCAGCAGCATCTTAAACTGACACAAATGATTTATTTCACATAGATTTTTTTGGGTTTCAGGTCGTGCTGGATCCTGAAATGCCATGGGAACAGATACTATGATATGAGAATTCTCAAAGACCAGAACACAAAAACAACCACATACGTTATGTAGGTTATGTCTCAACTTTAAATTTGCACATTCTTCTGGCCTTAAGTTTGTGTGCTGCCATCTTCTGATTGGTCTTGTGATTTGTACGAGACAAGCTATGGGTTAAGAAAACTCTTGATTGAAATGATTTGCCCTCTTTGGGATCCCATTTGAAAATAAACATTTCCAGAGAGACCAAAAATGACATGCTTGCTCTAAGAATGACTAGATAAGAAGCAGAATGTGACATACTATGCATGTCATTACGCAGAATCCCTGGCTGCTGTGGAAGCATTGAATGAAGACATAATGTGGAAAGGCAGGCCTGTGGACTTGTCTGAGACACGTGAATTGGTTCACAAGTAGCCTTTGTATTTGCTCTAAGAATGACTACATGTGTTTCAGGAAACCAGTTATAGATTTAGCTAATGCTATTGCAATCCGTGGCTAGCTCCCGCAGGTGAAATGAAGCACAAAAGCTCCCCCTTCTAGCTGGCTGATTCAAAACAATGCTTCTCCCATTAGTGCATTGTGTATGTCCCAGTGCAGCCCGCTGAAGATTTGCTTCATTAGATGGGTGCAAATAAATGTCCCACCTTTCAGTGATATATCAAATAGCCCATGGTTCAGTGCTTTTCGCAATTTATTTAGAGACAAATAGAAGACATATTTTACAGTATCATTTCAGTCAATTACCTCAGGATTTCAGGCATACATATAGAATTTAGTTAGAGTGGAGAACCCCTAGCTTGGTTGCCGTTAATGATTCTGAATCCCATACATCCAGGCACAATCTTTATAGACTTTTCTTAACCAGTCTTAACATAGCAATTACTTGTTTTTCTCACTGTCAGCCCAATGTCCTTAGTCAATCATCAACGTTAGAACAATGTTTCTTCATTTAACAATCTTTACTTTGATTTACAAAACTCCCCTGCCCTGTCACCAAGTAACTATAGGGTTAACATTGTTCCTAATCTTTAAAAGCAATCTCTATTATATTGCTTTACTAACTAACTGTTTCTAACTACCCTTACATTCCAAACTCAAGAGCCTATACTATTCACCTCAGCAGACATTAAACATACAAAGTTTTATACAAACTGGAAATGAATAAAACAAGATGGATTCTTGAGTCACACAAAACATTTCTATACCTGCCTGTCTCCCGACGGATTTATGCCTTCTTATCTTTGCAGAGACAGCAAATAATTTTTCAATATAATTTCTAACTTAGTACTATATTCCTTATTTTAACTAGTTACATGCTGAATAATATATGTATATAGACAATAGAACGTCTATTATACAGGCATGAAATCGTCCTAGTATATCTTCACCCGCCATGGGTTGCAATAACGTTGGCTACATCTGTACATTGTTAGTTTTTGTACACTAAGCAGAACTTTCCTTATATCCCTAAACTTCTTTGCATGCATTATCGCCACACACTTAAATAGCTCATGCAAAACTAGTTGAACTGTTTGAAGAATCTGACCATTAACCAGCATTTAGAACCTTCAGTCCTGGAAGAAGCACACAGTACTTGGAGTTGTTAACATTTTATTTATAAAACATTTGCTCTGTGACAACATTAAAAACGACATACTATTACTTGTTAAAGAGAACTAGTAAACTTTAAAAATCCCCACTATTAGCTGGAATTCACCAGCAATATCAAATTCTAAAATTGCAGTTACAGCATGATTATTTAAGAGACAAAAGTAAAAAAAATTGGGCCTAGTGATTTATATTGAAACATTGCAATCTCATTTAGAAACAACATTATTAACAGTGCGTTGAGACAGTTTCACATCTCTAGTCATTTAAGATTATTTGAGATGTGAAACTACATTTTTTACTAGGAGTGCAATATAATTATTTATTACACTAATAAAATCTGGAATGTATCTTTACTTCAAAGAATACAGCAGTTTATGGAATTTGCTCTGATTCAGATTTTAAAAAGGATTACTATTTACTTTTATTTTTTTCACTTAGCCTCTATTCAATTAGTTTGGTCGTTAGTTTGGTCTTTGGCCTTAGTTTGGTCGACTTACTGTAGGTGCTGACCAGTGAGCCTAACTATTTAGCGATCGGCTATTTCCCAGTGGAACAAATTGGTATCACAGCATAGAACACAGAGTTGATTACCACGTTCTTCAGTTCTCAGTCACTTGAAACTGGCATCTATTGGTTTAAATAATACTTAGTGACAGTAACTCAACAGATCCACAACTACCACAGAACAACACATACTACAAACTGTGACTAAATATAAGAGCCTAGCAATTACTCACGTTGTAAAGAAGATACTCTTACTCTAGTTCCTCCAATATAATATATATCATGCAGTGCTAAAGATGTAACGAAAGATAATACAATGTGAAACCATGAAATAACAGGGTAGAAGAAGAGACAAAATCAATCACCACAGACACGTCATAAATGAAAGGACTGAGACATCATAAAGGATTATTTGGCACAGCGTTTTAGTCATGGAGTGCTATATAATTCCTTCCCCCATAGCATCTTTTCAATGTACCAACTGTGTGACCTTCAGGTACTCTTGAATTTGTGTTGCAGAGACCCATTTGTATCTATATACTCTACAATCAGTGTCTGCAGGGGTTAGTGATTTTATACTGATGCTGCACATTTTGCAGACATTAGAACAGATGGAAAGCCAACAATGGGGTTTCCAGTGTAAGGAAAATCATCTTTTACAAGTGGAGCCCAAATGCTGTAATTAGTTGCATCAAAGGTTTAACTAATTTGAAAGCATTTGTGTTCAAAGAACAGGGGGATAAATCATATGTATTTCATGTAATACTTTCTACAATAAAAAGGAATCACCAAAACGTATTTTGATTGCTCTGTGATTACGTTCATGCAATTCAAAAGAGTATGATTCAAAACAATGACAAGCACTTTTGATGGGGAAAAAAAATAAAGGAAATGCAGATTGGTACTTATGATGGGCCAGTTAATGCAAGTGTGAGTGTGGTGAGTCATACAGTATATGTGTAGTGCTGCCCTCCATGGATCCAAACATCAATCTAATTCAAAAGGTAACACGCAGGTCACGGTCACTACAAATAAAGCAGTTTGCCAGTGTGCTGGGACTTCAACATCAAAGACCCAGGCTCTTCCCAAAGCTCTGTGAAGTTTGCTGAGGACTCTATTTGTGGACTTTGACGGCTCTTCTACCGGATGTGGCGGTGACAATTGTTGTTCACAACTGCTTTATTTCTGCTTCTCTTGTGAGTGAGCCTGTTTCCTTCCCCTTATACCCCCTTTCTTATTAAATGTAAATGATTTTATGCTATGGGCCGTGCACTTTCTTTTTCTTGTGTTTTATATATATATGATGTGTGTGTATGTGTGTGTGTGTATATATGTGTGTGTGTGATTCGTTTGTTCAGATGCACTGTGATTGGCCCGCGGCAATCACGTGATGCGGCCATCGTCTGTGAAAAACAAATTCTCAGATCTCTTCAGGAGACAGAAGCTTTGCAGCACATCGCGGCGCTACCATTGCGGTTGTATGTGCGCTTTCATTGGATTCTATTGCTTTGTTTTATTTGAAGCTGCGCAGCATCGCGCCACGCGGCGTCGCTGGCAATTTCTGGTATAATCACGGCCTTAAAGAGGTAAGTTCATAGTTGCGAATCTAAGTAGGAGTGTATTAAATGATTGGGTCAATCGTGTGAGTTTGCCAAGCAACAGATTCTCCAAGTCCAGAATTATTGTTCAGGGTACTGTGGGTCAGTCTCACTGATTTTTAGCATAGGCTGTTTCATAGACTTCAAGGGAGTCTCACTGACAAAAGTCACAACTTTTCCCTTAACGTATTTTTTTTTGTGCAGATTCCCCAAATCTCACTGATTTGTATTCTTGGTGGTAAGTTTCCTTTCTACTTTCTAACACTTAAGAAAAAGCTCTCACTGTTTTTCTTCTATTCAGTGTTGTGTTGTATTTTGTGAATGATGTACTGTATATAACAATATGTAGAGTGTACAAAAGCAGCAAAATATACACTGAGAATTACACTCACCTAAAATAAGAGCACAATAAAATGCTTTCCATTTTTTAATATTGCAGTGGCATACAATGATTTATAAGCAAATCAATTTCTGCTATGCTCTGCAGCACAAATCCTTTTTTTTTTTTTTTTAACTGGAATATGGTGACTCAGTTCATGTGCTGCAATTAATATTAAACCTTATTAATATTCCTGACCATGCATTGCAGTCAAATTTCATTTATCTATTAAAATTCCAAGTCTCATTCAAAATAATTCCTGGCTTAATTGTTCAATGAATACGAGTCTTCAAAGAAAAGGGACTGTTCTAAATAAGGAAGACTTTGGAGTAGAGACGGGCGAATCCGCCAAATCAGTTTCCCATTTTTACACACAATTCGATTCGTAGTGTAAAAACCGCAAATGTTTTTGGCCGGTCTCAATCCGAGCGAATTCATCAAAAACCACCATTGGATACAATCCGTTGACCGATTTGTAGAATCCAATTCAGTAATTCGTTGGTGGATTCCTAAAAGTCTGTCAACTGATTGCGGAATCCGCGGATTGGCTTCTACAATGGATTGCGGAATACGAGTGTATTGCCTATAATAAAAAAATTGCAAAACGTGAATCACCCTTTTTGAGATTGATCCACTGAAATCCGCACACCAAAAAGAACCGACCGATCCGCAGCAGATCCAAATACGCCCGTGTCTACTTTTGACTTCATGAAAGTCATTCCAGTATGAGGAGTCTGTGAAAATTTCCTGTGTGGCTGCCACACCTCCACTTAAATCACCCAATTTTGGGGATCCACATTTCTAAGTTCCCACGGTTTATATATAGAAGAGCAAAGAACCTAAAAAACGCTCTGTCCCCTAGTGACATTAACATCAAAAGTGCCCCTGTGGGAGACAAAAGATGGTTAAATATCAAAAAACCTTGTGGAAACTTTAAATGTGGTAAATGTTTGGTGTGTAAACACCTACACTCTGACAAAAAATTTTTTTTGTTTGTCATAAAACTGAGGAAACCTACGCAATATCAGATTTTATTAATTGTAATTCGGACCACATTGTGTACTTAATTGAATGCCCCTGTGGCTTGTTCTATGTAGGGCGCACCAAGCGCCAACTAAAAACACGTATACAAGAACACATACGAAACATAAAAAATGGTCTTTTAACACATAGCCTCTCCAAGCATTATGCTTTATATCATAATAAAGATCCCCTGTCCATGCGTTTCAAAGGGCACATTATATCCGGGAGGCCTCAATGAGGATATAGATATATGGTCATTGTATTGACCCCTACCTATTGGTGACGTAGCTGGGTTCACGCACCAAATAAATATAACCAATTTTTGAAGTGTATCTTGAGCTGGTATTTTTAATATATCCATTTTTTATAATATAATCTTTTAATTTTTCTAAGTATGAGCTTGAGCTGGTATTTTTAATATATCCATTTTTTATAATATAATCTTTTAATTTTTCTAAGTATGAATTTTAATGTTTTTTAATATATTCATCGATATTATAGCTCATGCTCCTTTTTCAAATAAATAATGATGGTAATACATTTTTGTGTGAACTATTGGAATGGTACCAATATCTGAATGCAGCTGTTCTTATTAAGTGTGTACTAATACTTTTTTCTTTATTTTAGAGTCATCTCATATGGTTTTGTTTGTCAATTTGTTTATAAATAAAGTTGATTTTAGGTTAGTTTGTTATGTTAGGTACCCATGGTAATGTGTTTTTGCATTCTCAGTTGCTATGGAGCATTTGACTCCTCCCCGCTGCCGTGTGATTGGTCAAATCCCTTAATTGAGGGGCCAGTCAATGACACGCGAGGGGTATTTAAATGCCAATAGATTGATTAGTCTTTATTCCCTGATGAAGAGACCCATGTGGTCTCGAAACGCGTTGCACTAAAGAATTTGCGAACCCTCTACATCACAGCACCCCCAGAGAACCGGTCCGGTGATCTGTAGACTTGCGACGAACTCTCGCGGTTGTATGACGTCACAGACCCGGAAGTGTTTGATCAGGACGCCAAACAGCGTGCGTTCCGTTGCTCCGTTGCAATCCAGACCTGTGCAGTGACGGGCATTGCACATTTAAACGGAGATCTATCTGGACTGCTGTTCACCTAACATGAGACTGTACAAGCCCTACCCCAAGGCTGAGGGCTGAAATACCAGCGACTGGATTGGAGATTGTCCAGGCCCTACACCGAGGCTGATGGAGTGAGAAGGAGAGAGCCACGAGACTATCACGGGCGTCCGTTGGTGTTTGGGTAACAATAACCCTGAAATGCTTGTTTATTTTATTTAAATGTACGCACAATACTTACCTCCTTTTTTTGGTTACTAAAGATACCTTTTAATGCACTATGAGCGTTGTGCGCTGTGTTTTTTGTATTTTTGTGTGCTTATAGGGGGGACCAGAGCCATCCCTGGTGTCACAGCTGCAGACGCTCCTTATACTTCAATTCACATTTAAGGTCACCCATTAATTACATCACTTTATCACTTCACTTATATATTGTAGTTGCGCACCTATACTTTGTTCACCTTTTCACGTCTCTCACACACACTTATACTCCTTGTTTTTCCATCCCTATACACCAATAGGGACCACATAGTATCCACACACACTTTTAGTTATGCTACTAACTCTCACATTTCCACACCCACCCACACCATTTATATCCGCTCCCACTCCACACACACCTTTTGTAAAGCACTGTATATACTGTGGACTCTCCATTCATGTTAATTCACACTGATACACATACACCCTCTTTCATCACTTGCTTTCAGGAACCTTTTGACACCTCCAGCCATAAAACACATCCACACCGGGGGAAGGACCAGCACAGATAACATTCCAATAGACACTGTTTATAGTATAGCTTTTGCTTGCTTCATTCATTGTAACATCGCCGGAAGAAGAGATCAGTGTATCTCGAAAGCTCGCACAAATAAAAGCTTTTCGTTAGCCACAGAACGGTATCATCTATTTATTTTTTGATTATATGTATATATATATATATATATATATATATATATTTTTTTTTTTTTTAATGGAAGAAGTGTACATACTGGATTAATGCTGTGTAGCCATTGATAACAGAACCCATTGATAACACAACCCATTGGTATTACCGCTAGGCTTCTAGTCAGTAAGATCTAAAATTAAAGTGAAATCTATTCATCTTCCATTTATTCTCACTGGGTTGAGAAAATATGCCTCACTGAGAAATTAGATAAATCCATATTTATAAATAAAAATGTTAAAAGAAAAATATACACAAATTGAGTACACAACAACTGTACCTTGAAAAATATCCAGGCTGTCAACCATTTCACCAATCTTCCTGCCCAGCAGACATTCTTGTAGAGCTCTGTGTTCACAACACCAGGATCCACTACATTAGCAGTCACATAGCTACCTTCTGCAGTCAGGTGATGTTGTAAATGATAGGTAAACAGCACAAGGGCAAGCTTGCTTTGGGCATATGCGCCATGGGGTGAGTAGCAATAACTGTATGCAAAAAAAGAGAAAGAAAATAAAAGACACTGCTTACAAATTTTCCTTTCACTGGTACAGAACAAAACACAACTATATAATGAAGTCAACATTTCTCATCATTCACACGCTGTCAATGCAATTGTCTTTGTTTTTTATATTATTTTTCATCTACTTTAGTAAGGCAAATACAAATGCCAGTTTTTTACCTCATCTTCCTCCCTCTCCTCCTCGGCTGTCAACCACGCTATTTTTCTCATCACTGGCTCAAAAATCAGTCATATCCACAAAAAACCCTCAAGGCTACAGTGCTGAAAGTGAAACAGCTTATGCTAAGCAGTGAAAGGAATTCTTTAGGCATTTATCAGGATTCAGGCAGAAGGTTTGTCATCTTCCAGTTTTAAAAGGATGTCTTAATGTAAAAAGTATCAAGTCAAGTGTCAATGACACAAATCTGTCAAGTTTATGAGTGTATTTGACAAGGCAGTATATATATTTTTGTATTATTATTTTGATTAATTTCTGACCTGATTTATACAAAATAGGTTCTTGTTTAAAATAGATGTACTTATGGGAAATGGGGTTAGAATATAACAACAGCAAAACAAAATGTAACACAAAGTCACCTATAGGTAAGTAAATTGATGGTTGCTTATGTGTTTTACTGAAACATTGCAGAAGAGCGTGCTCTGGAGTTTGTTACATGGAAGCGTATCCATTAAAGTGCAAGTCTTGCCATACAAAATAACTCAAACAGTGTCATTTGATGAAAAAAAAAAAAAAAGATTCTCTACTGAAGTTACAATAAAGAGAAATTATATAGATGATAACACATCATGTGCAAATGTTTGATTCTTAAACAAATATATGTGTAATATCTTTTCAAATATATTACTGCAAATCTAATAATACATCCTAGGTTGTTGCTCTCATTGCTGTCAGAGCTGAGGAATCAATGTGGCAACCATACAGATGTAGCCAGACTAACAGTTTGTGCTGCCAGGGGAAGCTGTGGAATCCTGGAAAATGTCTATGAGGGGGGCACCATCGAGAGCGGAATCCGCAAAGTCAGCCGCGGCTTTTACGGTCTCCGGAGCCGCCGTGTTTTGCTTTTCTTCATGCGGCTTTGAGGACAGCGGGTCTGGCTACATCTGTTCCAAAAATGCAGTGATTACGTGTGAGTTATGAAGCCGTTCTTTCAGTGAGGAGTAATTTTAAGAGGCACTGAATGAGATCGTTTTGCATAAAGAAAGTAGACAGGTGCTGAAAAAGTTTATAAAGAAGTCAAAATTGGAAAGTAGGTGAAGTCACTCAAAGTAAAAAGTCACACAAAAGCAAAACCCACAAGGGTGACTGCACTTGCCAATCTATAGTGTGACTTAGAGACAACAAGTCAAAAGAAAAGAAAAAAGATCAAAGGGGAGAATCAAAGGCTTAAAAGCGAGACATAAAAAAAAGAAGAAAAAAAAAAGAAACACATGTATTTTTTTTACAGTAACTGAAATACAAAAAAGACAAAAGCGCAAATGCACATCGTGAAGTTTGTAAAAATATATATATGTATATTGTTAGGGTAATATATCTGCGTACATCAGATTATAAGGTATACAGCATTTCATGTACAAGACATGGGTTACCAGTCGTCGCACTGCCACCACCAGACCTCGGGAGTTCCCCTTCACAGCCTCCAAGACAAGCTGTCACGATATTGGTGTGAAGCCTCCACTCCGGTACTGTTTATGGATCGATGTCCTTTTCCGGTCACTGCCGTCGATAGCCGCTTGCTCCTCAGTCCTGCCGCTGATTGCAACCACTTCAAACACCGGGGCTGCCTAGTTAACCACTAGGTTAGTTTGTCACATGTCCCGTGTGGTTCTTGCGACTGGCCGTAAAGGGAGTATTAGCGTAAAGCGTGATATTTCCGTCACTCCAGCATGCCGAGTGCAACAGATAGAAGCAATATGTCCAATGTTGGTAAACCACGCAGATTATGGAAATAGCAATTCTAAGAGTAATAAAATCTTTATCCAACGCGTTTCGAAGCGTGAGCTTCTTCTTCAGGGATAAATTGGTATAGATTTAGATCATATATACACTGGCGACACACTTTATTCGAGCTCGGCTAGTCCCACGAATTCGGGTATACCCGGGTGTATTGAGGTTTGTGACTGTTTTCTGCCCGAGTGCATTGGGTTATTTTCCAGGCAGGGATTGAAGCATTTTATTCCCGCTGGCTGCAAAACTGCACAGTATATATATATATATATACTGCATTACAATTCATGAATTTATGCCATCTGGTAGACACGCGAAGCATTGCAGCCTATTAAATCCTAATCATTATCATTTAACAGATCAGCCGCCCGTCAGCCAGGCATGAACCCAGGCTGGGAAGGCAAACGCAACGGGGCTTGTCAGAGGTGAGGAGCGGCGCATTCCAGGTATCTGCCAGGTACATACTGGGTATTTGCTCGAATAAAGTGTGTCGGTGCAGTATACCCTTTAACTACTGCTGATAGGTCAAACTCAGGGGCATATGAACCAATCAGTTCGACACTACACAATGTCCCACATATGTGTGTATATTGAAGTAATTACTTCTTTTCGGGCTCGTGTGAATTAACCCCATCAGCATTGGTCTGGGCATTGTTTTAAAACACATTTTTATTAAAACACATTTTTATTAAACACATAGCACAATTTATAACATTAAAATCATAATAATAAAATTGCCAATAATTAATGAATTTCAATGGCTCTGAAATGAAACAAACAAATGGTTAATATCCTAACATAATATATAAAAGGTATATAAAACAAACCACAGTTAATATAATGAATGGGTATCACGGATGAGTTCCAAGTCTTTACACATGACTTTACACATGACTTATGTTAGACAAAACCTTTAGAATATTCTCTATGACACGTTTGTTAATATAGACACCACAGGTCTATGTTCTCATTTAGACCTTTTGGACCTAAAGTTCCAAGTTTGTGGATCCAGTAAGTTTCTTGGATCGAAATGTCTTTTATTCTATCTCCTCCACGTCTACTCTGAGGGATAAATTTAATCCCTTTAAAGGTTAGGGATGAGGGGTCTTTATTATGATGGGTAGAATAGTGACGACTTACGCTATGAGTCTGTAAGGCATGTTTTATATTTCTCACATGTTCTTGAATACGAGTTTTCAGACTGCGCTTCGTGCGGCCTACATATTGCAGGCCGCACGGGCATTCTAATAGATACACTATGAATCTTATATTACAATTAATGAAATCTGTAATATTATACACTTTGTGATTTATATTTGATTTAAATGTTTTACGATCAGAATGAAGGAGTTTGCATATGCAACATCTCCCACAAGGGAAATTCCCTAATACTTTATTGCTCATCCAGGATTGAACAGATTGGGGAACTGGGAAGAACTATTCATCTGGCAAGATAACCCATTCCAACAACATATAGTGGTATGGCGTCGCTATATAGATGACATTCTCTGTGTGTGGGAGGGTGATGAAGAATCTGTAGATCGATTTATGAAATATATCAAACCACAATGACCATAATCTGGTCTTCACCCACGTAACACACACAGAGAATGTCAGCTATTTGGATCTAAATCTAAAAGCTTCTGAAGTAGAAGGGGTAACAACAGCTACCACGTTCTTTAAGAAGGTGGATACGAATAATCTATTACTGGCCTCCAGTAATCATAAAAAAATCTTGGATTAGTAACATACCTGGAGGCCAGTTTATGAGAATTAAGAGAAATTGCAGCAATGAAGCCGATTTTGAACATCAAGCCCAATTTCTGTTTTTAAGATTTTTGGAACGGGGATACAACTATAAACAACTTACGTTGGAACTAGAAAAAGTTAGGAAAATGGATCGGAATAAAATGTTGATACCAAAAAAGAAAAATTCACCAAATATCAATGATGACCGAATAGTAGTTCCATTCATCACTAACTATAATTCTATGCATAGACAAATAGAAGGGGTTATAAAAAAGCACTGGGGTATTATATCAACAGATCCCATCTTAAGTGGTCATATTAGTACATCTCCTAAGTTTATATACAGAAAGGCTCGTAGCCTAAAGGATATATTAGTCCCAAGTGACATTGGGAAATCTGTGGATGTAAAATCTGTTCAATCCTGGATGAGCAATAAAGTATTAGGGAATTTCCCTTGTGGGAGATGTTGCATATGCAAACTCCTTCATTCTGAGCGTAAAACATTTAAATCAAATATAAATCACAAAGTGTATAATATTACAGATTTCATTAATTGTAATATAAGATTCATAGTGTATCTATTAGAATGCCCGTGCGGCCTGCAATATGTAGGCCGCACGAAGCACAGTCTGAAAACTCGTATTCAAGAACATGTGAGAAATATAAAACATGCCTTACAGACTCACAGCGTAAGTCGTCACTATTCTACCCATCATAATAAAGAACCCTCATCCCTAACCTTTAAAGGGATTAAATTTATCCCTCAGAGTAGACGTGGAGGAGATAGAATAAAAGACATTTCGGTCCAAGAAACTTACTGGATCCACAAACTTGGAACTTTAGGTCCAAAAGGTCTAAATGAGAACATAGACCTGTGGTGTCTATATTAACAAACGTGTCATAGAGAATATTCTAAAGGTTTTGTCTAACATAAGTCATGTGTAAAGTCATGTGTAAAGACTTGGAATTCATCCGTGATACCCATTCATTATATTAACTGTGGTTTGTTTTATATACCTTTTATATATTATGTTAGGATATTAACCATTTGTTTGTTTCATTTCAGAGCCATTGAAATTCATTAATTATTGGCAATTTTATTATTATGATTTTAATGTTATAAATTGTGCTATGTGTTTAATAAAAATGTGTTTTAATAAAAATGTGTTTTAAAACAATGCCCAGACCACTGCTGATGGGGTTAATTCACACGAGCCCGAAAAGAAGTAATTACTTCAATATACACACATATGTGGGACGTTGTGTAGTGTCGAACTGATTGGTTCATATGCCCCTGAGTTTGACCTATCAGCAGTAGTTAAAGGGTATATATATGATCTAAATCTATACCCATTTATCCCTGAAGAAGAAGCTCACGCTTCGAAACGCGTTGGATAAAGATTTTATTACTCTTAGAATTGCTATTTCCATAATCTGCGTGGTTTACCAACATTGGACATATTGCTTCTATCTGTTGCACTCGGCATGCTGGAGTGACGGAAATATCACGCTTTACGCTAATACTCCCTTTACGGCCAGTCGCAAGAACCACACGGGACATGTGACAAACTAACCTAGTGGTTAACTAGGCAGCCCCGGTGTTTGAAGTGGTTGCAATCGGCGGCAGGTCTGAGTAGCAAGCGGCTATCGACGGCAGTGACCGGAAAAGGACATCGATCCATAAACAGTACCGGAGTGGAGGCTTCACACCAATATCGTGACAGCTTGTCTTGGAGGCTGTGAAGGGGAACTCCCGAGGTCTGGTGGTGGCAGTGCGACGACTGGTAACCCATGTCTTGTACATGAAATGCTGTATACCTTATAATCTGATGTACGCAGATATATTACCCTAACAATATACATATATATATATTTTTACAAACTTCACGATGTGCGTTTGCGCTTTTGTCTTTTTTGTATTTCAGTTGCTATAGGGGTATTCATATCCCTATCAATTTAGCTGCAGACTCCTGTTGTTCGAAATAGAGGTTGTACATTTTAATTATAACACTAAGGTGGTGAAGGGGTTAAAACATTAGAGGTAATAATTTGCGCACTTTATCTTGTTTTATTTATTTTTTTTATTTTTTTTACAGTATTTGAAACCTTTTGCTCATGAGACATTTTTGTCATCTATTTGAAAATGGTTAGTTACAAGAAGTGTACTTTCCGATGTTGTTTACATGCTAATTTGTAGCCCTTTGTAATATTAAATCAGTAATTAGCCCTACGCCACATGTGTGTGTGTGTATATATATATATATATATATATATATATATACCCAGGTGCGCTGATGAGTATTCTAAAACTTGCCTTAAACTTGCCTTGGAAAATCTGGGGCTATCACCGACAAGATCCAGGTACATGCTGGGTACATGCTGGGTACATGCTGCAAACATTTCAGTGACATTTCTGCAGAGACTAATGGCCCATGTGATTAACACAGAAGGTGTCCCTGGCAGTCCCATTCAGTTTGAATGGGACTGCTAGGGACCCCCGCTGTTAATTCGATGGGCCATTAGTCTGTCTGCAGAAATGTTGCAGCATGTACCCAGCATGTACCAGGGTCGTGTTGGGGATTGCCCCAGATTTGTTTTAGAATACTCGTCGGCACTACAGTGTGTATATATATATATATATTATATTTCACATGTCGTATATTTTTAAAGTGTTAAATGCTGATCATCATTACATAATATTACAATCTGTCCAGTTGGTTCTAAATGGCCCTACCTCATCCTTGCTTTATTCTCCTTGTCAAATTGACATTTTTTTTTACTGACCGTTTTCAAATAGCTCACGGAAATGTCTCGGGAACTAAAGGGTCTATACGACTTTACATTTTGATTATGCTGCTCGAGAGAGAGAGAGAGAGAGAGAGAGAGAGAGAGAGAGAGAGAGATGAACCTGTGCATATTAATATGTTGTGACTTTGTTTCTTCTGCTTTTATTATTCCACACACTGAAACAGTCCATCTTGAGCTTTAATATAGCCTTCTAGTGACAATGTCCACAGCCTGCTGATTTCTTTTTTTACCTCTTTCCATTTAAAGCGGCAGTCCCACCTGCCCTATTGTTTTTTTAATATCAATTTTTTTTTAAATATAGCCAGGGAACCAGGAGATTGCTTTGCATCCAGTGGTGTAACGCCTTAAGGCCCCCCCCCCGCAATGTCATGACATCAGTCGCATGACGTCGCTACACCACATAGCGCGTTGCCATGGCAATGTGATGTCGTGTCTCCATGACGATGTGATGTCATGGAGGAGGGCTTCTGTGTTACAGAGCCCCCCCTCCTCTCCCCCGGCAATCAGTTGCATTACTGTGGGGAAGGGTTGTGGGTCTTCTGTAACCACTTCGGAGGGGTCATCATGAGTCCAGAGGGAGGGTCCCGACAAATTTCCGGGCCCCCGGGGTGGTGGTTACGTCCCTGTTTGGGGGCCATCATTATGCCATCATTATTAGCTCTGGGGATTCCCTGGCTTTCAATATACTTACAGTGCCTTTCTAAAAGGAACAGCTATGCAGTCTCGTCAGAAGACTGCAACAGTGTATATCTGTAAATCTGTTTCTGCCCTATATATGAAGTTTACATTGTAGTGTATTGTAGGCACTTCTTGTCTAATGTAAAATTATTTGAGTAAGAAACAAAGATCCATTAATTGCTGTATGTTATACTGGTGAATAATACAACTCATGTATAAAGGGTACAAAGATGCTGCCGCTCTCCTACATAAATTACATCTGTGTTTGAGAACAGGGTGCATACGGGAAGTGTAAATGCATAAAGAAGGGGGTTGACAGGGCAAACAAAAGAAACCTATGTGCCCTCGCTATTCACATTAGAGGGCTAGGAAGTATTCAATCCTAGGGAGTGATCCCTATATAGCCACTCACTAATATAGTTAAAATCCTTTATTAAACATCTATGCATAAAAGACAATATACAATGGATAAAATAACAGCGAACTACCGCAGGGGTGGAGATACTTATGAGTCTATTTCTGACAAAGTCTATTGCTGTCTCTTTAGTTGCAGAGAGACAAGGAAAAGGGGAGGGTAAGGAGCCAACGTCAACTAATTATAGTGTCACAATGATGAATACTTAGCCATTCACATAGAACCAGACATCAAAAGCAAGGACATAGACCTAGTCTGATACGTGTATTACTTTAGTCTTCCTTTTGTATTTAGGGTCTGTAGATCTCTAGTACATGAGTCTTGTAGTGAATACTTATCAGTTGTAGCAGATATAGTGTGTACGTTTGCACGATCAACTGTGTCTCTAATTCAGCTTAAACAGATGCCCTAATAGCATTATAAGATATTCATGTATAAAACACATTACCACAACACTTGATCTCAGGTAGTCCTGTTATGTTATTAAGGTAGATGTCCCATGGGGTCCAAAAAACGGAGCACAGCCAAACCAGAGAGTTGGGCCACAAACCAGCAGAAACGTTAACATCTATTTATTGAATAACAAATGAGGGGTGCAGGGTAACTCTGACGCATTTCGGGAACAAGTCCCTTTGTCAAAGAGACTTGTTCCCGAAATGCGTCAGAGTTACCCTGCACCCCTCGTTTGTTATTCAATAAATAGATTTTAACATTTTTGCTGGTTTGTGGCCCCACTCTCTGGTTTGGCTGTGCTCCGTTTTTTGGACCCCATGGGACATCTACCTCACTTACCTTGCTGGCGTTGATGCACGCATCACCCTGGGATGAGCTGCTTTATTGTGAGAACTTACCTGCTTACTCCAAATGTCATGTTATATATGCAGATTGTTTTATTGAGTGGGTAGTCATGACCATTATGGCATATATATAGGTCTGTCACCATCTCATAGACATCTTTGCACTATTCTACTGACAGGAGTTTATATATACAGGTGTATACCCAGTCTCACTTAGCTTTGATTATAGCTCATTACCCTGAGGGGTGAGTTCCTTTTATGCATATCAACACACTTAGGTTATGGTGTGATTGAGCCCTGACTTTGGGACTGGTTCCCTTGAATTTCACCTGTTATGCTATTAAATCCGTACATAGGATTAACATAAAAAGTTCAATATAGGTACAATTATGACAGGCTCAAATAAGGTGAATTCCATCGGTAGAGTTATACTGTGAGGTCTGTACCGCCCTTTACTTACGCGATTGGCTGATTAGGAGCACATACCTCCAGCCAAACGCTTAAGATGCTCTTGGAGTGGCTGGATACCACTCCCTACACATTGACAAAGCGCCTTGTGGGCGTGAAACGTACGTCGGTTTTTAGTGACGTCAACGCTGTGACGTCATCAGGGAGCGCACGAGTGGAGCGGGGAGAAGAAGCATACTGAAGTAGCACGGTCTCAACAGCTAAACCAGGTTGTATTCATCTGTAATCAAGCCTAACGGCAATTCAGTACACACAACCCTGCACACAAGGGATATATATACTACATACATACCATGTGTGCATTATGGCATATCGTAAAACTACATATACCACCTCCTATGTACGGATTTAATAACATAACAGGACTACCTGAGATCAAGTGTTGTGGTAATGTGTTTTATACATGAATACCTTATAATGCTATTGGGGCATCTGTTTAAGCTGAATTAGAGACACAGTTGATCGTGCAAACGTACACACTATATCTGCTACAACTGATAAGTATTCACTACAAAACTCATGTACTAGAGAATTGGAAACAAAAGAAACAGCGCACAACGCCAAATAGTGAAGCAAGTATTGCAATAATATATTGATTAAAAGGGTAATTAGTCTGCGTACATCATATAGGTGAAAAAAGTGCATTTAGTGTGTATCACACTGGTTACCACTCAGCAGCTGTTGGCAGGAGAGTCTGGTGCTTGCTTCTCTCAGCGGGAGCCGCTATGTTGGTTCTGGAGCAGGATTCTTGATTAGACTCCTCATCCGACAATACGTTACTCCCAAGGGGGTTTCCCTTTAAGCAGCCAGGCTCCGCTGCGGGTATTGGTGTTCAGTGGGACCGCTCAAAGTTCCAAGTCATCTGGAGCAGCTCGTGTAGCTCAACAGGCAGATCCTCTGCACACGGAGGTGAGACCGCAACCTACAGGGACACACTCAGCGTGCCACGATGCCGCTCCGTCACGGGACGCTGCGTGATGACGTCACAGTCTCCGCAGCAGTGATGGAATCGGCAGGGAGATGGTAAAGTCTCTCAAAGTCTCTCAACAGCCCAAATAACACACAAAAGTGATAGTAGCAGGGCGAAGCCAATAGATATAGCAGTAGCAGATATAAGGCAATAGGTAAAAATCATCCAACACGTTTCGTAGAACTAACTACTTCTTCAGGGAATAATTAGGCCATTACCAGAGGTCTTATATACCTCACACAGATGTCTCATTGGTCAAACAATTAGTAGCAGACCAATCATCTGAAATAGGTAATGGTCAATGTGATAGGGAAGATGTGATCATTACTTTTAAAACAACAACTTTATTGACAATTCAAAAAAATTACATATTAAATAAAAACACTTACATATTAAATAAAAACGAAACCTAGCATAAATACTTAAAAACATGCTGGAATAAAAGAAACACAGTATTAGTTATTTAAAATAGACACCATCATTAAATACATATGAAAGATGTAACTAGAAATGTAAATTAAAGCAGAGCAGGGAGAACAGAGATACATAAACCAGTGACACAGCCCTTGGGTTTAGAGAGGGGCCTAGGTGTTTAATAAAGTGCCCAGATGTCAACATCTTCATTTAACCCCTTAGGGGACATAGTATCTAATTTGTGTATCCAATATGTCTCTTTGGAAGATAATGTTTTGACTCTATCCCCACCTCTTCTATTTACAGGAATAAACTGAATCCCCTTAAAAGTGAGACTAGACGGATCTTTGTTATGGTGTAATAAAAAGTGTCTGGATACACTGTGTTTTTAAAAACCATTTTTGATATTTCTGACGTGTTCCTGGATACGAACCTTAAGGCTGCGTTTGGTTCGGCCTACGTATTGATACCCACACGCACACTCCAATAGGTAAACAATGTGTGCAGATGTACATAAAATAAAGTCATCAATATTAAAAACTTATTTCGTGCTTTTTGAATAAAATGTATGTTTGTCAGGGTGTTGGTACTTACAAATAGTGCACTTACCACAAATATAGTTGCCCTTGGGTTTAGGCCCTAGCCAGTTCTTTTGTGATGTAGTATTATTACTTATAAAAACATCACTAGGTACTAATATGTTTTTAATATTTTTGGCTCTCCTATAGATGATCCGTGGTTTAGTGTTTAAATGAGATCCCAAAATAGGATCGTTGCACAATATGCCCCAGTGTTTATTAAAAACCTTTTCAATGTCCCTATGTACAGAATTATAATCTGTAATGAAGGCCACATTAAGAGTATCACTTTTCATTATTTGTCCTTCTTTGTTTCTAGTCTTGGATCTATTTTGAGTTAGCATATCCTTGCGATCCATATTACGTACCCTTATGATCTCTCTTTCTAGAAGTTTCTTAGGATATCCCCTCTCTCTGAATCTCAGAAATAGTTTATTTGCCTGCTTGTTGAAAACCTCTAAACTACTGCAGTTACGTCTGAGTCTAACGAATTGCCCTCCTGGTATATTTTTTATCCATGTACTTTTGTGATTACTATTTGCCATCAGCAAGTTACTAGTATCCACCTCCTTAAAGAAGGTCTCAGTCTCCACAGTGCCATCCACTTTGGAAGTAAGTCTTAAATCCAAAAAATCAATCTGGGTGGCATCCACCTTATGTGTAAACTCAAGGTTGTAATCATTCTTATTCAGGTTAGCTACAAATGCACTGGCCGATTCGTAATCAAAATCCCATACACACAGGATGTCGTCTATGTAGCGTCTCCACACAACGACATTCCTGTGGTAGGGTTTATCGGGCATAATGAACTGAGACTCCCACTTACCCACATACAGGTTTGCGAAGCTGGGGGCAAACCTAGTACCCATTGCAGTTCCGCAAACCTGCAGGTAGAAAGTGGAAAAAAACAGGAAATAATTATGTTTCAATATGAAACTAATAGACTCAAGAATAAATTCCCTGTTTAGTGGGTGCAATGTAGGATCTAATTCCAAAAAGGAATTGACAGCATCCAACCCTTTCTGGTGGAGTATATTTGTGTAAAGGGCTTTTATGTCACATGTAATCCATACATATGAACTCTTCCATTGGAAATCTTTGAATAAATTTAAAACTGCAGTAGAATCCTTCCAAGTAAGAGGTTAATTTACCAACATACGGCTGGAGAAAAAAATCCACATATTGACTAAGATTGGCTGTCATAGATTGTATACCTGACACTATTGGGCGTCCAGGTGGATCAACCAAAGCCTTATGAATTTTTGGCAGGTGGTAGAATATAGGGATCCTTGGAAATTCAGAAAATAAGAAAGCAAACTCTGTTGTGGTGATGACAGATAAAGCAACTGCGTTGTCTAATAGCGCTTTTAGTTTCCTTAAAAATTCAACTGTGGGATCTTTAAGTAATTTGACATAGGTCGATGTGTCGTTTAGGAGCCTTAATGCTTTTTTTTCGCAGTCACACCTGTTTTGGACTACTACGCCCCCAGCTTTGTCTGCCTGCCATATAATAAGGCTTTCATCATCTTTCAAAGTTTTGAGGGCTAGGGACTCGCTTACACTGAGGTTGTGTTTGATATCTCCTGACTTGAAATTACGGGATAAAATGTTAAAATCATTGATGACCATATTAAAAAATGTATCAATATGATGACCCTTGGAATGTGCGGGATAAAACTTAGATTGGGTCTTGAATTCAGTATGTTTAATTTCTATTTCTGTATCAGAATTACTTGCAGGAACCATTGCAGCCTTATCAGAAATAATGTCCCTATCTTGTTTCAGAAAGTGTCTTTTTAGGGTAATATTGCGAGTGAACTTATGTAGATCTTTGAACAACTGGAAGGAGCTAGGTCCACAGGTTTTGGAAAAACTCAAACCCCTTCCAAGTATGTTCAATTGATCCTTACTCAGAACTGTGGAGGAGAGATTAAAAACCCCTTTGTTTGCTAGGGTGTTCTTTCCCAAGAGTACTCTCTTCTTTTGTGCTCTGGTCCCTCCTCGTGTTCCTCGTCTGATGTAACCCTTTTCTTCCTTTTCTCTTGGGGGGTATTCTGTATATCTTTCACTGTTTTTACCTTCTTTTCTAGTCTTGTTCTTACCAGATCTAAAAAAGAAGGTGAATCTGTTGTGGGTTCAGGTCTAGCTGGGCGTTTGGGTGAATATCTAGGGGAGTTCCTAGGTGAGTATCTAGATGTTCTCGGATGGGGTCTTTATGCTCATATTCGTAGTTCCTATGTTGGCCCTGTGGCCTTGAGCCGAGTGGTAACCAATGTGATACACACTAAATGCACTTTTTTCACCTATATGATGTACGCAGACTAATTACCCTTTTAATCAATATATTATTGCAATACTTGCTTCACTATTTGGCGTTGTGCGCTTTTTCTTTTGTTTCTGTTAAATGTCCTTAAATTCGCTTTTTCTGTAGATTTACATCAGTATAACAGAATTCAGCATTCTTGTCGTTTGCACACAAAAACAAAACGTTTATTTTGAAAATAATTACTTACATACAAAAATAGTAAGAATGACGATGATGTTTCAAATAGATTGATATTCTTAAGAATAGTTGCACATAGTAACCTTCTTTCTGTTAATCTCTCCAGGTATTAACATTTCTTTCTCCTCTTCATGATATCATCACTCTGGCCTGGTCTTTCTTCCTCTGGCCTATCTTCTCCCCATCCTTCCTTCCTTCCTTCCTTCCTTCCTTCCTTCCTTCCTTCCTTCCTTCCTTCCTTCCTTCCTAAAGCTTACTAAGCTCACTGTTGTATTTATCCATAAAGACCCACCCAGTCAGCCTTTAAAATGTTATATCCCAACATGGTATTCACCTACTGCTGCGGCACAGTTTATTCGAGCATTTGCCCGTTCTGTGCCGCAGCAGTAGCCTGGCGCGCGCCCGAGTGTGACGGGCGCGCGCCGAAGCAGCGGAAGAGCGCCCTCCGATCGGGGCGCTCTCCCTCCCGCTGCCGGGTCCGCCGGGTCCCCCGGAACCCCCTGCCGCCGTCCCGCAGATCGCGGGACACCAGGGCTCCCTCGGGGAGCCCTGGACGCGCGTGCAGGGGGCGCAGGCTCCCGAAGACACGTGACCGCGCGTCTATGACGCGCGGCACGCCGAGGGGCGGCCACTAGCAAGCCGGGAAATCTCCCGGCTTGCGGATCTGGCCGCACTGCGATAAAGTGTGTCGCCAGTGTACATTACTGATGTCATATGAACTACTTCTAAACATATAAGGAGCTTCAAAGTTGCTGAATTGTATAATTACTTCTGAATGTAAATGTCTTATGACAGCACTTTTCCTAGCTAGGACTTGTGCTGAAGCATTATTAACACACCAGCTGCTGTGACAGCTTCAAACTATTTAGGACTATAGCCTTTGACCTTTGTTCATTCTTGTTATTAGAATAGACTTCATATGTAATAAATACTAAGAGATAGACAAAAATGACCTTCAAGCTCAATCCAGTGTTAGAACAGTTTTCTTATAAGACACCATTTCAACAATTTGAGGCCACGAATTGACCTTTTGGGTCAATTCTGTCTGTCAGAATAGATCTGACCTTTTACTTAAAATACTTCACATGTAACAATAACTTACAATCAGATAATATATATATCAGACACATACTGCTGCGGCACAGTTTATTCGAGCATTTGCCCGTTCTGTGCCGCAGCAGTAGCCTGGCGCGCGCCCGAGTGTGACGGGCGCGCGCCGAAGCAGTGGAAGAGCGCCCTCCGATCGGGGCGCTCTCCCTCCCGCTGCCGGGTCCGCCGGGTCCCCCGGAACCCCCTGCCGCCGTCCCGCAGATCGCGGGACACCAGGGCTCCCTCGGGGAGCCCTGGACGCGCGTGCAGGGGGCGCAGGCTCCCGAAGACGCGTGACCGCGCGTCTATGACGCGCGGCACGCCGAGGGGCGGCCACTAGCAAGCCGGGAAATCTCCCGGCTTGCGGATCTGGCCGCACTGCGATAAAGTGTGTCGCCAGTGTATGTAGATATGAAGGAAAGTTCAGACTATTATACTGTATACTTTAACATTCTGCCTTTGATAACAGATTCATTCATTACAATATAATTATTGCTAAATTGGATTTCTTACAGTTTCCATTTCTTAGAGTGTGTGGGGTGCTGAGCCACCCCCTGTGTTTATAGCAGCAGACGCCCGTATCAGCTACACGGTTATGTGATATATTTTATTTTTTTTCACTGTGGTATTTGTGGTATATTCCTTTTCACTTATTTATAGGGTTCAGTCACTGCACTGTATATATATATTTTTTAGGTTAGATAGTAGCGCACAGTATTATTTTTGTTTTTTTTCGTGTACTAGAGACCTACAGACCCTAAATACATAAGGAAGAGTAAAGTAATGCAAGTATCAGACTAGGTCTATGTCCTTGCTTTTGATGTCTGGTTCTATGTGAATGGCTAAGTATTCATCATTGTGACACTATAATTAGTTGACGTTGGCTCCTTACCCTCCCCTTTTCCTTGTCTCTCTGCAACTAAAGAGACAGCAATAGACTTTGTCAAAAATAGACTCATAAGTATCTCCACCCCTGCGGTAGTTCGCTGTTATTTTATCCATTGCATATTGTCTTTTATGCATAGATGTTAATAAAGGATTTTAACTATATTAGTGAGTGGCTATATAGGGATCACTCCCTAGGATTGAATACTTCCTAGCCCTCTAATGTGAATAGCGAGTGCACATAGGTTTCTTTTGGTTGCCCTGTCAACCCCCTTCTTTCTGAATAATACAACTCCAAATATATATTTAAAAAAAGTGGGGGGCGCATGCGCGACGGGTACGATGATGGAGGTTTAATTTAAAGGCTCCGCTAGCCGTCGGCAAATAAAGCTAATAAAATACGATTCAATCGAAATTCGGCATTTCTACTTACTCGGCCCTAAACATAAGAATCTCTGCTGATCAGTATAAGACCATCTAAGGAGAGATGGCTACAACACGGCAGAAGAATAAGCGCAACACCGATGTGCGCCCCTACTTCACGGGCGCAGGCAAGGCCAGGGCGGAGGAGAACTCGGCGATGTCTGACTCTGATTCTACACCGGAGATAGAGGGAACCTCCGCGGAGCACTCGGGGATCATAAAGAAGGAGAAAGCCAGGCTCCTAACGGACTTAAAAACATTCTTTAGGGGCAAGGTGGAGGGACTCAGGAGGGATATCCTGCAGATAGGCACCCGTACAAACGAGCTAGAGGAACGCATGGAGGACAGCTCAAAGTGCCACCAGGAGACAAGCAAAAGGATGTGGGTTCTAGAATCCAGGGTTGCAGAACTAGAGGACCGGCAGGAGGATAGCGAGAACAGAGACCGGTGCAACAATTTGCGCATCCGAGGGATCCCGGAGGAGATTCTGGACCCTGAGGTCCTCATCAGCCGGTGGATGACCTCCATCATGCCGGGCAAGTCGGAGGCGGAATTGTCAATGGACCGCTGCCATCGGGCCCTCCGGTCTCGCCCGCTACCTAACAACCCACCACGACACATAATCCTCCGTCTACACAACTACAGGACAAAGGAGGAGATATGTAAAATTACACGGGCAACGCCGAGTATATAATTCGAGGGAATAAATATGTCCATCTTCCAGGATATATCTCCTATAACCCTGGCTAGATGAAGAGCTCTACTGCCAATCACAAAAGCACTACGGGACAAGGACATTAGGTACAGATGGGCTTTCCCGTTCGCCCTCGTGGTTGTAAAAAATGGCCGATCCCACGCTCTGAAGCACCCCGCAGAGGGAACAGCCTTTCTGAAAAAGTTGGGACTTAATGTTACAGCTACTCACCCGGAGAACACGGAGACACGTCCTCCCCGTGCAACAGCCTGGGAGACTGTGTCCACCCCGGCGGACAAGAGGAAGGAGAAGGCGGGAGAAAGCGCCAAGTGTTCTTAAAGAGACAGCTGGACGGGTTCGCTGCCTCGTGTTGTTGAGGTTAAAAAGTTACGTTAAAGTTCTGGACTTGGGCCGGCCCTGCGTTAAGGACGATCGACGACCCCCGGCCTTTCCGGTTGTTACGAGGCATCAGGGGGAGCAGAGGGGGCGCCCTGCGCTCAACACTAAAAGAAATAGCAAAGACCCCCAAAATGGCTGCAAGACTCTTACCTGAGGAAGAAGCAGGAAAAGCACGGCAGGATCCATGGCGGCGACGGTTTCGGCATGAAGAAATGGTGAGCAGAACAAGCCCGTCTCCAGCTACACCCACCACCGCCAGCGGACGGCCTCCAACTGAGCCTACATCGCCCACATTGCTGACGTCAGAAGGCGGGATCTCACGACACCTCGAAGAAAGCCGGATGACGTAGCAGGAGCGACGGAAGCCTAAAGGACATGCAGTGCCGGAAATGATCCGGTACTCCCTGGCGGGGGTGCGCGAACTCCGCTGCCGAGGAGGAACGCGAAGGGGTGAGGGGGCCGGTGGATGATGAAGAGGAGGGAGGGGGAGCGGAGCTGTCAGGAGAGGAGCGTAGCACCCGCGCGTGGTACACGGAGCGAGGCCTCCTTAGAAGTGACGGGGGGGAGAGAGCAATATGAGGAGAAGAGCCCGAAAACAGATGAGGGGAGCCCTTCAAAAGTAGGAGGAGAGGGACTAGGGGGTCGGGATAAAATAAAGCATATAGAGGTTCAGGGAGACCGGCAGCCTGTAGGAATACACGGGGGGTAGCAAGCTAGGAAGATGCGGCACAGGCACCAAGGGCTACAGGGTCACGAGGCAATGGCCCGAGTTCAGTTCAGGAGAGTTAGTTTTAGTTTTATATGGAGTAAAGGGACACACAGCCACATTTGGGTTAGGGCTGAGTTAACTACTCTAGAGTTATAGGGAAAGTTCGGTTGTAAAGTTTGTAACTGTCGACGGGTGTGGGGACTACCACCAAACCTGCCCGTAGGCATGCGCTGTTGGGGCGGGGATGTGGGCCTAGTTCGCAGCCCCGTAAAAGACCCGGGAACTCATGGCCAGAGAGTGGGGCCATGGAGCTGGACTGGGAGGGAGGAGGGTCCAGGTTGGGGGAGATACCCCCGAGCGTCAAACCTGACGCCTGAACGTCAAACCTGAAACCTGAGCGTCAAACCTGACGGTCCTCGGAGGCCACTACGGTTCTATTTTGGTATGTCTGTTTCCTTTGTACTTCCCTTGTGTTTCCTCCCCCCCTCCATCCCAGATTTCCTCGGCAAAGGAGTGAAGATCAGCAGAAGCCGCCAATGCAGAAGAAAAGTCCACTATGCTCCACATCACAGGGGTAGGCTCTGGTTCAACTTTATACACTGCAAGTCACTTAACACAAAAGCATGGCTGTAACATTCATATCCCAAAATGTTAAAGGGTTTAACAGCCCGAAAAAACGTAAGATTGCCTTCTCCGAATTCAGACGAAGGGGAGCAGACGTAGTTTTCCTCCAGGAGACACATTTTAGTACTCATAGTAGCCCAGGGTATTTTGAAAAGCACTATAGGCAATTTTTCCTGTCCTCCGCTAACGAAAAGAAGAAGGGGTTGCTATCATATTTCACAACAAATCCCCCTTCCAAGTGGAGAGAGTGAAGAGAGACAAGAAGGGGAGATATCTCATTTTAGTAGGACTCCTGCAGCAGAGTAAAACGACGTTAGCGTGCGTTTACACACCCGTGAAAACAAACCTCAGTTTTTCGATGAGTTCTTCCAGACGCTCCAAAGGTGGGCAAAAGGGAATGTAATTCTCGCGGGTGACTTTAACAAAGTCATTGACCCTCGCATAGATAGATCCCGATTGCAGCAGAAAACTAGACGAGAAGGCAACGGGCCTTTGCTAAAAGGTCTAAGACAAGGGAGCCTGGTCGACATATGGAGGGAACAGCACCAGGGAGAGCGTAGTTACACTTTTTATTCCAATCCCCATGACAGTTACAGTAGGATCGACCACTTTTTTGTCTCAAGTAGAATGGTTCCACAGATTTCCGACACCAAAATACATGACATTATATGGTCAGATCATGCATCGATTGAGCTAAGATGCGCACAAATTAGGCCAATTAGCCCGGGCGCAAACTGGAAACTTAATGAATCGTTGATTAAGATACCAGATCTAGCGAAGATGGTTAAAGAGGAAATCACTCAGTATTTCCAGACTAACCTAGGCAGTGTGGAATCCCACACAATGTTGTGGGAGGTTCACAAGGCCACGATGCGGGGGGTACTGATAAGCATAGCGGCCAGAAGGAAAAAGCAAAGGGACGCCAAATTGACTCAGTTATATAAGAGGTTACATGAGCTCTCTACACTACATAGCCGATCAGGTAGAGGAGATACACTAAAGGAGTTGAAGGATGTAAGGATTGAGCTTAACCTCCTCCTCACATCCCGGGCCGAAAAAGATTTGAGTTGGACACAGAGGAGGTTCTTTGAGAAAGCTAATAAACCGGACACAATGTTAGCCACCAGACTCCGTAATAGGAAACCAAATTACAACATACAAGCAATTAGGACCGAGGTGGGGGAGTTATCCTCTAACCCCAAAAATATAGTGGAAGAGTTTAAAAAATATTATGCACAGCTATACAATGGAGAGAAGGTGATCCATAACGCTAAGACAAGCAGTAAACTGCAGAAATTCTTAGGAGACGCTGCACTGCCACAGCTGAACAGCTTAGAGCGAGAGGCAATACAGAGTGATTTCACACGGGAAGAATTAACAGCAGTTGTCAAAAATGTAAAGCCCTCTAAAGCCCCGGGCCCAGATGGGTTCTCGAAACTTTACTATAAAAAATTCATAGGCGTACTTGCCCCACATATGCTCCGGTTATTTAACGGAGTCCTAGCAGGAGAGCCCTTCTCAGAGCAGGTGCTCCAGGCGTCGATATCCTTGATTCATAAAGGGGACAAAGATCCCACAAATTGCCAAAGTTACAGGCCGATATCATTGATCAACTCAGACGTTAAAATATATTCTAAATTACTGGCCAATCGTTTGTGTTATCCTGCCGAGGCTGATCCATCCGGACCAGGTTGGCTTTATTAGAGATAGACAAGCGGCCGACAATACTAGACGGATTGTAGATATAATTGATTTCGTGGAAGCCAACAGGGTCCGGAATTTGGTCTTAAGCTTAGACGCGGAGAAAGCCTTTGACGGGATAGACTGGCCATACTTGGAGTCCACGCTTGGGGCATTTGGGTTCGGGGATAAAATCCTAAGGGCAATAAAAGCGCTCTACATAGCTCCGGCAGCAAGGGTGATTCACCAGGGTTTCCCCTCAGAGCTGTTCCAAATTAAAAGTGGTACGAGACAAGGATGCCCGTTATCGCCCTTGCTTTTCGCCCTATGCATCGAACCACTAGCAGCCAAAATCCGTAGTAACCGGATATCGCTGGAGTACAAATACACTCGCAAGAACACAAAGTGGCATTGTACGCAGACGATATTATTCTGACACTCACAAAACCGCTCACCTCGCTACCTAACCTGTTTGAGCTTCTAGAGAGATTTGCCCGGATCTCTGGTTTCAAGATAAATCAGACAAAATCTGAGGCACTTAGCCTGAAACATCCCACGAGAGATGGAGAAATTGATCGAACTCAACTTTGAGTTTAAGTGTCAGTCCACATCCATAAAGTACCTGGGTGTGCATATCACAAAAAAGATAGCCTCCCTATATCAAGAAAATTATCCCAATCTATTGAAGACTCTAAAGAAGGAACTGAAAGACTGGTCAGCATATGGTATTTCATGGATGGGTAGGATCTATAGTGTCAAGATGAACATCCTCCACCGGATTCTATATCTGTTTCAGACTCTTCCGATACCCGTGGTGCGATCGGAGATAGCAGAGTTACAAAACTCAATCACAAAATATATTTGGAAGGGTAAACAACCACGGATAAATGCAAAAATGATGCAGAAACCTAGGGAGGCTGGAGGACTAGCAGTGCCGAGCTTACTGTCCTATTACAAAGCGGCGCAATTGTGCCAAATCCCGCATGGCATAGGGACCCGGAGCTGCGGATGTGGGTAGCACTAGAAAGGGAGGCGTGTGCCCCGCTGGAGCTCAGGGATGTAATCTGGTACCCGAGGAAACAGTTAAAGGACATAAAGGAACCTCTAACCTCTGTGCCCAACTCAATGTCGGTCTGGGACGCGGCCAAAAGTAATCGCTCTCTGACCTCCAAACACACACTAATGGCCCCTTTGTACGGCAACCCAGACTTTGCTCCCGGGCTGGAGGATAAGACTTTCCCGCTGTGGTGACAATTAGGGTTTAGAAGGCAGAAGGACCTGGAGGGTAGAAACAGCATTAAATCATTTAACCAATTAAAGTCAGAAAAGGGCATCCCTAACACAGAATTTATTAGGTACCTCCAGGTTCGGGCATTTTATAATACACACCCGGTGAGACCACCGTTAACGAATTTTGAAAGGCTCTGCGTGAGAGGCACAGACACGCGGGGACTGATTTCTACTCTGTACAGAGATGTGGTCGGTGCTGACAAAGACGACACAAACAGACCCAGATTTATGACTCAATGGGAATCAGATTTATAGGGCCCACTAGAAGACGAGGACTGGACAGCAATATTCAAGGCCGCGGCCAGTAGTTCCATCTGCACGACATTGAAGGAGAACTCATATAAAGTTATGTTAAGATGGTATCTCACCCCAGTTAGATTGGCTAAATTTGTATCGGGCTTTTCCCCGCTCTGTCCTCGGCAGTGCGGGGAACAGGGAGATCTGGTGCACATGCTGTGGTCATGCCCGAAAATTGCACCCGTTTGGAGCCAGATCAGAGATTGGTTACAGAGGACTTTGGGCCTCCAAATTCAGCTGGACCCGTGGCTGTTCCTATTAAGTAAACCCACAGACGAAGTGTCAAGAACGGGAAACAAATTAATAGCACACTTTGCAACGGCTATGAGGTGCGAGACCGCAGCATTGTGGAACCAGAACGCAATACCATCAATAGGAAAAATCAGAAACAGAATTTGGTTCGTATGCCAGATGGAAAAGTTAACGAGTTTAGTTAATGACACTGGCTCAAAATTCCAAAAGATCTGGCTGCCCTGGCTGGCCTAGACAGATATTCCAGGGGTGAGCGATGCCACAATTTGGCTGTGATAGCATCACGTGAGTCCTCCTTGGATGGGCAGTGTGGGTTGTGGACAGGACAAGACATGAAGACTTGACGGTGGGCACCCCCACATAGAGCCGGTAAAACGCGAGCAATACTGCACAAGTGGACACATGCGAATTGGAACGCATAAGTGGCGAACATCAGTTGGAAGCGGATGGATAGCGGCTTGATATACTCTTCCCGAACCCCCTCCCTTTCCCCCCCCACTCCCCTCCGTGGTCCTTGTCTTGTTGTCTCCCCATCATGTGGTCTGTTATATGTTGTACGTTCTAGAAAGTTTCTGTCTAACCGGTTATGGCTTTGATATTTTAAGTGTCTAAGATGTATGCAAAAACCAATAAAAAGAGAGTTAAAAAAAAAGGTGCTAAATGAAAAGTATTTAGATAAAAGCATAATTAAGCTGGTTGCAAACAAAGAGAAAACAGAATGCATCAAAACAAAGACTATAATTCTGTTAAACAATGACGAAAGTAAGCTTCTAACTTAAATTATACTAAAGTGAGTAGAATTCATTATTTGTTTGGAATACCATTCATAATCTTACTTAAAGAGAATCAAACTGGACATACAGTAGTCACAGAGGAAAATGGTTCTATGAGACTTCAGGGCATGCAATTTAGCACAACATTTTCTTCTGCAGTGAGATTAATGCAATTTGAGAAGATGGGGCATCACTGTATATTCGCCTTAACTAACAAGCTAACAAACTTCTCTTGTTACCTAAACTGTGTAAAATGAAGTATTTGAATAAGTGTACAGTAAGTGTGTACAATTACACATACTATGCACAATCTTAGCAAGCGCAAAACCCAAACCCACAGTATTATATATTTCATTGTTCCAACTGTAGCGCAACTGGAAAAGTGACTTCAAATACACAACAATAAACAAAGAAGCCCGAATACTCATCCAATATGCAAGTTATTTAATTGATTTGTATTTGTTTTTCTGCTCATAAGTATGGGCCATTTAGTTCAATCTTTGGTCAAAATATATCAAGCCTGCAACCACGTCAAGGTAGACCCTTTCAGCAGCACTGCCAATTTTATAAGTATGTAACCCTCCTTGCCCGATGTCGATTTACAGGGCGTGCTCAGTCTGTGTTACCTTGTCAGGGTGCTGGATCCATGTAGGCTAGGTGTTGATAATGCAATAATTGACGCCAGGAACTTTATTGATACAAATAGGGGCTTTATTAACCGTCGTGGATAAAGGCTCAGTCTCAAGGTGCACCACTTTATATACAGTCTCTGGTATATTCACAGGTTGTACTGTCTGTATGCTCTTCCCTAGCTGCCCAATTTCATTCCACTAGGAGGTACTACCGTTTGGCTCATAATGGATTACCTAAATAATCCTTCTCCTGAATAGAGTCTGTAGAGCTCCATCTTCTGTGGGCTCCTGCTGTGTACTAGATCCTCTCAGGCTGTCATCAGTATCCTGTCTTGGGTACTAAATGCCACTTTGTGGCCTTCTGTGTTAGTGTTAGACAAAGACCCTCCGGTTGGGCTGATCCTGCTCTGCCTTGAGGCCTTGGTTTGGGGAACCCCATCTAGACATACAGTAGGCTTACTCCAAATGAAACAATACAGTAGAAAGAGCGATTCCTAAAGACACTATCTATGTCAGACACTGTACCTAACTACAAAATTAGAAAGGGGATCACAACATTGTTATAGAGCATCTATACACCAAACATATTTACTCTAGCTACAGGGAGGCTCCTCCACTGTTACTCTTCCAGAAACCCGAGGTCAAGCACCTCTCCCTCACTATATACCCTACTGTGACATTATTGTCACCAGGCAGAAGTGGGCAGGACTTAGACCGTGCCAAGTCACCCAATACCATGCATTAGGAATGAAGCGTTACTCTATGTGAGCCCACAGTGGTTACTCCCTACCTGGAGGAAGGTAGGACTATTATCGAGCCCAAATAAGTCTAGCAAGGGATTTAAAAGGCAGGAAAGGGTACAGTTTCTCTCTCTCCCTGGTCTGCGTACAGATCACACATACGTGTCCTTGACCTCTAGGGAAACAAGGCCATTCAGGCCATATCCCCCGTATAGACGTCTAAAGATGTATATGGACTTTCATACTGTACACTGCGAAAATGGAACTTTGGCCTAGGAAAACCCAATCCTTCATATTGCAGACCGGCCTTTTGCTGCCCCTTGACTGAGGAAAAGCCTGTGTTTTTTTGTTTATTGCACTTTGGCGAAGTAAAAGTCTGCATTTATTTTCCCAAAGCAAGTGTCCTGTCCACCTCTGCACACATCTTCTACACAGTGTTTAATTAAAATAAGTGTAAGTGTAAAATAAGTCCTTTGCAATACCAAAACAATCAGAGTATTAGGGAATAGTAAGAATTAGTTACTTAAAAGTATATTTTTTGGCATTTCCTCATGCCCGATTTTTGTTTTAAATAATGCAGCAGTTCATTGCCTTTATGGTGATGCAATTATCTAAGCTGCCGATCCATCAGTGAATATCCTGCTTCCCAGGGCACGCAATATGGCTGTCTATTTTTAAAAAAAGTGTGTGTGCGCCAAGCACGCGCATTTTAAGTGAAACTTCTTTCTGTTTTTTCACTGTTTTGTCACTGTTTTGTCACAGAAATTGTATTTGTGATGGTAATGTTTTTAATTAAAAATCAAAACACAATTTCAGTGCCAAAATGCAAAGACGTTTGACTTAGACTTAGCATGTTTTAGCTATTTGCACTTCTATATTTATAGTAACTGTGAATTCCTTGTGTGTGAGTCAGTGTGTGTGTGTGTGTGTCAGTCAGTGTCTTTCCTCTCCCTCCCCCGACATCACTGATGACCTCTTCTGCCATCATGGAATTTTGTTACAACACAGGATTTTTACTATCAAAACTCTGTAGGTGCCAGCAAAGAAGTTTCACTTCAAAAGAAGAAGTGGTGTAGCTTTCTCAACCATTACTATAGCAACCGAAGGACATAAAGAGAGAAAGCAAAAATGCTCTAAGTAATATCTAATACTACACAACTGATTTATTTAAAAAAACACATAGAATTTTGAATGAAATACTGCTTTAAATGGGAATTAATTATGGCAATGAATGAAGGGATCAAATGGGATTTGGGGTTTCAAAGGAGGAGCAGACTGGTTGGACTGATTGGCCCTTGGGTGCTGCCAATCTTATCATTTTAAACCTATGTAGCCAAGTCCCCTTGGAATTCTGATTCTCTGGCCGCTCTAACAATGTAAGTCCCAGTAAAGAGTGAGCAGTATTGGGAGTAATTCCTGCTGGATCTGTTATATTGTTTGTGTGTGTTATTGTAACAGGGGAGTAATCCCTGTGCAAGTAATCTAGCAGTGTGGTGGTTAACTGCTGGTAGTCAATTAATAAACACCACCTGCCTGATTTAGATTGCTTACAAAAGCCTGTCTGAGACAGGAAGGGTGTCTCCTTAGCTCTTACCTGAGCTGAACTTGGGAGAGAGAGCAGAGATTGTCTTTGACTCTCCCAACAGTCTTGAGCCCTGCCAGAAGAAACAGCAGAGCTGCTTACAAGACACAGGAAAAACTTCTAAACCTGAATGCTGACACACCCTGCGGGAAGGGAGCTGAACCAGAGAAGATTTTCCCTCCAAGGAACAGATAAGACTTTCATTCTTAAGAGACTTCTTATATCTGCTTATTTCATGCTATATGTTTTGGGGTTGGGAGACATGCTTATCTAAGGGAGTTGTGAATTAATAGCATAGAATTTCACTTGAAATACTCCCAAGTGACTAGAAGCTTTGTTCCTCCCCTGTGTTTGGATGGTTTCCTGATGAAAAGGAAAAGGCACAATAAAGCCTTGTTATAATTTCACCTTACAAAAGTCTCCAATTGTGTACCTCTGTGAACGTCCGTCTACAGTTATCAATAAAGTTCAGGAGTAGCCTGTAGTTGTAAGGGGCGTCAATGACTGTAGGTAGGCCGGCTTACAAGCCACTCCCCTCTGTTTTAGGAGCTGCAGCCACGCACAACGCGGCCCCCGAAAAGGGAGCTGCATAACGTACTTTCACCATGTAAAATGGCGGATCCCGCCAAAACTGGGAGACCGCATGTCAGCTTGCGCAAAAGTTGCAAGTGTAGCCCTTTTTCTGAACCCTCCCAAAGGAACTACTGGTCACTGTACGACACCTGCGGCTCCAGGAGAACTGAGCCTCCACTAGCTGGGAGCCTGGGGTAACACTTATACATATACTTAGAGCAGCGCCTCCACTTACCCAGGATCCCCGTGACGTAAGATTCCCCTGGGCAAGAAACATACAACACCTTATGATTGTAACTGGTTTTTACTGTAATAATGCAATGTAGCAATAACACATAACATGTACTTCTACTCTAACGGTATAACCTTAGTGGCTGCCTACTTATCAGGAGCAACGTCTCCGTCCCCTCACCACGTGCCCCACACACCGTGTCCATGTATTGTACTATTGGTATAGGCTCAGATCTTTAAACACTCGCTCAGTGTTCCTAAAGAGTTTAGCCTAAGGCAGGATCAGCGCCTGTTGACCGGTGTTGGTGCACTTGTTGTTATAGTACATTCCGGTCATGGCGGTGACCGGTACCTCTTCGCAAAGGGTCAGATGAATTAGCGGTCTGCCTCCTGGGTCTCAATGTCCAGCTGTCTGGTCCCAGATGACTCGCCAGCAAAGCTTCTCCGCACGCTCGTCCCTTTGTCCCTAGCTGTCTACACAGTAAGGGTGATGCTTGCTACCACTATGGCCGTCCCTGCAGCACCGCAACCTTTGGTGACTTCAGGGAACACTCCTAGGGGCCTACGGGGTAGCCTGTCCTATGCAGGTGGGTCACTGACCCCCTGCAGCCACTCTACCTCTCCCTTCACCACCTGGGTCCCCTCTGACTAACTCAGCCTAACACCTGCAGTAAACACACTGCACTCACACAGTACCTGCAGCAACCGCACTGCACTCAACCGGTACCTGCAGCAACCCACTGCACTCACATCGTACCTAAAGCAACCCACTGCACTCACACGCTGTGCCTACTTGTCAGCGCACACAGCACTGCCAGCCGTGACACTGACAAGACTGCACACTCACACCTAAGGGCAGGGTCCCTAACCTAAGGGCCGTCCCTCAGTACTTACCCACTACCCTGGTGGGGATTGGGGCCTGCCTGGGATCTGGGGAATCTTACCTGGTGTAGGAGCCACTAGCTTCCTACACCCTTCCTTCCCTTTCCTGCTCCCAGCTCCAACTGCCAAACGTGGGCCCCGCAACATTGTAGCCATCCTCCACAGCAGAAGCTGCAAAACCCTATTTGCTGGCTGACTGCACGTGATGTGGGTGAAAGGGCAATCCCCAGAGGCTGCTGGGAATTGTAGTCCACTCAGGACCTCTTTAGCATTGGGACCGTGTGCGCTACCCTTACTGCACCTGCGCGACCAATGCGCATGCTCGCGCAACCTGTCATGGCGGCCCCCGCTAGCCGGGTGTGCCGCAGAGCCTCGGAGCGCTACATGGGGGGTCTCTGGGGCTGAAAAGAGACCGGGGTTACATTCTCCCCCTCGCAGAATCCCAACGACCTCACTTGGGTAGCAAACATACAACAGGGGATTATATAATGAAAAATGCATTGCAAACGATACATCACACAACATGCTTGTTCACCGGTACCCGACATACTCGCGTGGATACCCGAGGCCAGCTGAGTCTCAGAGTGGAGTGCCCCTAACTGATTGGGTAAGGGTATCCCACCTTGACTAGTGTGAGTCTTTTGGAGCTCAAGATCAGGTGTTACAGTCTCTACCGCCAAACCATCGCCTCCCTCTTGCAGAAAAAATTGCAAGGGGTCCTGGGTATTGACCATTGCTGGATCCTCCGGTTTCATCTCGCGGGAGACAGGGAGGTTCAGTCTCTTGCCTCGGTCCACCACATGGCGAACAAAACGCTCCATCGTGTGCATGGAAGAGGCCACAACTACCCGAGTGGTCTCAGCACAGTCCTTGCCCGCTCCAGCGATCCCTTTAACGGTGACATCTTCTGCGGACAGCCCAATGTCTATGGGCAGGCCCGTGTCTCGAGAAGGCAAAGCTTGGAGATTCCTCGCGCAGGAGTAGGCGTCGCTCCTGGCTGCTGTACCGGATACCTTGATGAGGTCAAATCCGCTCCCTGGTCTGCAGAGATCTTCTGGGGAAGACACCTCCACCAGGACTCGATGACGAGGTGAGCCCATCGCCCAGGTGACCCTACCTTTGAAGCTACCAGGCTCCACGATCACCGGGGAGCTCACACCCGACACCCCTGGGGCAGTCAACTCACCCCCGTCATCGTTGGCAAGTACTGATCCCAAGCCTGGGACCGCTGGTACCATCGTAGAAGGCCGGACTGGCCACAGTAGGGCACACGGGCCCACAGCAGGCTCTGTATCTGCCAAGATAGCTGGCTCGGTGACTTGGCAAGAGTGGCCCGCCGGCAGGCGCATCACCACGAGTGGTTGGTCACTGGAATCACCAAAAGAGGATGGGGGTATAGACACCTTACCCTGTGGTTCCGGAATCGGCGGTTCTGGGCTCTGTGGTTCCTGCTCGGGAACCGTGTCTGGAACAGACATCTGGGGTTCCAACATCTGTGACTCTGCCTTCGGCGGCTCCGGCTCTGGACCTGAGTCTAGAATGTCCATTTGGGCACACGGGCCCTCCACAACCTCCATAGCTGAGGTAGGTGGACTAGCAGCGGCGCTGACCGCCGGGGAGAGACATCAGGCGCCTCTTTTGCCACGGTTTCTGCCAGCAGAGGTTCCTGCTCTACCATTAGGATGTCCCCTTTGAGAGGGTCTGGAACCGTGTCGGCAACATTGGTTTGGACACACGGGTCCCCTGAGGCCTCTGGAATTAGGACAGACTGATTACCAGCATAACTCACTTTAGTAGAGAGGTCAGGCTCCTCCTCTTCTTTCTCTAGTGGTTCTGTAGGCGGCAGCAGCTTGGGACACAGGAACCGTGCCCCACAGCAGGCACACTGGGGTCCCCAGGTCAATTCACAACCTGGGAAATCACATTTAGAACAGGGACCTTGGAGACACTTCTTCCCTTCCACTTGTGTCACGAACACCCCACGCGGTAGCTGATAGGCATCAAAGTCCTCACTACCAGGTATATTCAAGTCCCTTTGTAAGCATGGACACAAAATAACGGTTACGTTCATCCCTCTTGTTCGCCAGGCTCTATACACCTGAGGGTGTGATTTACTGCAGCCGTCACCTATCTTATGGTGAACAGACATGGCTGATCGCTGTTCACTGTGCTCACTCAGTGTGGGGGCGGGGCTCTGGGTTTCCCGCCAGTCCTGGATAACTGTTTGCAACATTTTCCCGCGCGGGCGGGCAGTCAGCATGTGGGCTCTCCCGCCTTGAGAGCACCCACATGGTGAAACAAAAATAGCACAATTTAGAAAAAAATTACCGGGCACCCCAGGTCTGATATCTCAGCAGCGCCTCCAAATGTAGCCTTTTTTCTGAACCCTCCCAAAGGAACTACTGGTCACTGTACGACACCTGCGGCTCCAGGGGATCTGAGCCTCCGCTAGCTGGGAGCCTGAGGTAACACTTATACATATACTTAGCGCAGCGCCTCCACTTACACAGGATCCCCGTGACATAAGATTCCCCTGGGCAAGAAACATACAACACCTTATGATTGTAACTGGTTTTTACTGTAATAATGCAATGTAGCAATAACACATAACATGTACTTATACTCTAACGATATAACCTTAGTGGCTGCCCACTCATCAGGAGCAACGTCTCCGCCCCCTCACCGCGTGCCCCACACACCGTGTCCATGTATTGTACTATTGGTATAGGCTCAGATCTTTAACCACTCGCTCAGTGTTCCTAAAGAGTTTAGCCTAAGGCGGGATCAGCACCTGTTGACCGGTGTTGGTGCACTTGTTGTTATAGTACATTCCGGTCACGGCGGTGACCGGTACCTCTTCGCAAAGGGTCAGATGAATTAGCGGTCTGCCTCCTTGGTCTCAATGTCCAGCCGTCTGGTCCCAGACGACTCGCCAGCAAGCCTGCTCCGCACGCTCGTCCCTTTGTCCCTAGCTGTCTACACAGTAAGGGTGATGCTCGCTACCACTATGGCCGTCCCTGCAGCACCGCAACCTTTGGTGACTTCAGGGAACACTCCTAGGGGCCTACGGGGTAGCCTCCTATGCAGGTGAGTCACTGACCCCCTGCACCCACTCTACCTCTCCCTTCACCACCCGGGTCCCCTCTGACTAACTCAGCCTAACACCTGCAGCAACCGCACTGCACTCAACCGCACTGCACTCAACCGGTACCTGCAGCAACCCACTGCACTCACACCGTACCTACAGCAACCCACTGCACTCACACACTGTGCCTACTTGTCAGCGCTGACAGCACTGCCAGCCGTGACACTGACAAGACTGCACACTCACACCTAAGGGCAGGGTCCCTAACCTAGGGGCCATCCCTCAGTACTTACCCACTACCCTGGTGGGGATTGGGGCCTGCCTGGGGTCTGGGGAATCTTACCTGGTGTAGGAGCCACTTTCTCCCTACACCCTTCCTTCCCCTTCCTGCTCCCAGCTCCAACTGCCAAACGTGGTCCCCGCAACATTGTAGCCTTCCTCCACAGGAGAAGCTGCAAAAACCTATTTGCTGGCTGGCTGCACGTGATGTGGGTGAAAGGGCAATCCCCAGAGGCTGCTGGGAATTGTAGTCCACTCAGGACCTCTTTAGCATTGGGACCGTGTGCGCTACCCTTACTGTGCCTGCGCGACCAACGCGCACGAGCACAGCTGTCATGGCGGCCCCCGCTAGCCGGGTATGCCACAGAGCCTCGGAGCACTACATGGGGGGTCTCTGGGGCTGAAAAGAGACCGGGGTTACACAAGTCTATCTGCAAATCTCTGGGTTTGGCACGAAGCCTAGCCGCGCCCTTCTATCAGAATTATCAGGGATTGGTGCAAACACCAAGTCCCATCCTGTTCTCTACAGTGTACTATCGCAAAACCAGAGGGAGGAGCTGAGGGCGTATCTATCTGCTACCGAGCTGCGGATGTGGAGACTTGGCCACAGACGCACGTGGTAGTACTACTAAAAAGACGTATGCCTACTCGCTCCCTCCCCAACCAACTTCGACGATGGAAGTAGAGAAAGGCACTCACTTTGTTTTCCCCGTAGGATTGCTACTACTACCCCACGATGTGAAGAAGTCTGGTTGATCTGCCCGTTGTGTGAGCAGGTAGGACCTGCACTGGGATCCACTTCCCGGTGCTCCAAATGTACTGCACCGTACGTCTGCTTCCAGGACCCTGGAGTGGAGCCATCAAGACCCTACCGAACACCAGAGGATTTCCTGATATCACCGGGTTCTTTCAAGACTAATGAAGATGGCTGGGCCTGATTTCTGGATCATGCTCCAGCACCTGGTTGGTCCCGACATCTGATGTGGGAACCACAGGTCTCTAAGTATGGACTGTGGGGCGGGTTCGCTGGGAGCCCTGGAAACTGAGGTCAGCGGTCTCTCCAGCCCTGCGGGGGAAGTTTTACCATTGGACGTACCTGAGTCCACACCGTGATGTGGTGTGCGATCACGTGAGTCCCCTTGTGCCGTCTCACCCGTCCCAGCCACTATCCACACCTTAGAGGACAGGCCCAGCTGATCAGGGCCCATCATGCCCTTGTTACCCTGCTCAGCACGGGAGGAGCCATCCACCGCTGAACCAGCGAGCTTCCGACCAGACCTCGAGAGTGCGGCCATCGATGAAGTGTCGGACAGGGCTTCCACCGATCCCGAGGCAACGACTCCTTCATCCTCCTTGAGCCCTAATGTCTACCAGGGTGTGCAGATTCAAGATGTCAACCATTATTGTGTCGAAATACAAGGAGGGATGTCGCAGCTCCGCCTACCATGCAAAGCCATCTGCGAGGCCATAGATCGAGCCATGGCCTATGTGGCTACTACCTACGGTGAACGCACTGACGGGGTGATCAGCATGGAGGAATCTCCGCTAGCGGTATTGGCCGATACTGCTGTTCTTCCGGTTGCTGTACCCGCCCCGCTTCACTGGTGAGTGTACCTTCCGGGAACCTTTTCTTGCAGCACTGCGGGGCACCGAAGCAGGGGTATAACCAACAACGCCGCTCTGCTGAAATCCAGGCCATTGGAGGCCTTACTAGGCTTTCGGCTACAGTTGTTCCAGGTCCTGGGCATGGACAACTGCAGGCTATGATGTGGACGACCTCTCCGGTTGCCACTCCAGTTGGGGTATTAAACCCTATTACCCCAGCAGAACTAGACTTTAGAGTGCTGGACTTGCTCCGTTCTGCCCCTCTGCCTCCTTCTGACCGTTCTCCCAGTCCGGAACTTAGTCCCCAAGGAGCTGACGGTGACCACAGTTACAAGCCCCAGTCCCCTTGCCCTGTTACTCCCGTAATGACTGCCCTGTAGCTCTACCATGGTGGGATCCACTATTTAGGGGGTATGTATCACATTTAAACTGAACCAGGTTCGTACCGGAAGTGGGGTCACAAATTGATCATTGGTGGGAGAAAGGTCACTTATCTGCCGAGCAGGAGGTGGAAATTATGTGGGGATGCTGCGCTAAGATGAGGGAGAGCCTTTTCTCAAAACCAGAGGGAGATGACTCAGCTAGTGAGCCTCTGTGGGTAGGACCCATATACGGGGTATTACCCGGCCTACGGGCATAATCTCACAAAGAGTAGTCGCACTGATAGGGTACTGGTCCAAAAGTTTAGAATGGAAGGGTATGATCTAATGCGAACTGATGAAATTTACCGGGATGAGTGTGTGCGCACAGCTATCATAGACTATGTGAAGCAACACATTGGCAGTAACGCACACTACAGGGAAGACCGAGTTGCCTATCTAAGTAAGACATGACATGTAGGCCGCAATCTACACCTTGACAGGGTGGAGTATGTTGCAGAGAATGGCCGCAAGCGCTGATATTCTGTGCTGCACCGGAACCCACTGCAGAGGGTCGGTACGAGCGCTCAGATGTATTGCGGCACTTAGGGGACTCCATTACAAGTAGCGGACAGCATCCTAATGTTGTTTTATTACAGCATTCACATGTGAGTGTTCTTTTGGCTGTTGTAGCCGTTTTTTAATAAAATTGTTATACTGTCTGCACTATCTCTGTACTTTCTCCTCTTCTGGGTTGAAACTCACCGGTCATCTGAGAAATTCTAAGGTGAAGGAGAATGAACTACTGCACATGGGATTCGTGACAGCAGAGGAGAAGAAGAGGTTAAAGCACAGATTCTCTCAACCGTATTCTGACAAGAGACATCTTGTAAGTAGACACTCTACACCAAGTTCAGTTCAGACCTTCCAGTCCAGGCATACTGCGCTATGTTGTGCTTTTTTTCTGACCTTCATTAAGGAGATTATTGAGAAGCGGAGCGGACAAGAAAGTTGTAACCATCTCCCATCAAGAAATTGGACAATATAAGCGCCAGGTATCCTTCTTTTCCATTACCATTTGTCCAACACAAGTTGCGGAGATAACTTGTACTGTGGGAAACCTCGGCAGCTACTAATCACAGCACAATCACAATTGTAATATTGTACAGTATGTATTTATTTAACACTGTAATAGTTTAACACTAGCAGCAATTAGGTCAAGGGCTGACGTATTCAGGGTTTAGTTAGTTTTTTGCACGTTACCTATATAGATCCTGACTTAAAGAGCATCCTCACAACTTACTGTACAATTTATAAGGTGTTATTAAGAATTTATAGATGCTCTGTTTCCATAGCCAGTCATTCTAAGATACCGTACTTTAAACGTGTTAGGCAAAAGCTGACTCATCTTCACTTCATACACAAGTATAAATCCTCTCAATAATCTCTAAGTCTTCCTCGCACAATGCACATTTTTGATTGATTGGCTCTGGTTAAAATATCCTGTATTATTAAAATAAAATTGCAAGGTGGTTTGTAGAGATAGAGGGGAGCAATGATACACCAGCAAGTCAATCAAAAGCACTACTGTAAGAATGAAAATAAGCATGGCATCAATGGAAAATGGAAATGTACTGCAAGTGCACTCAAGGAAGGTGGGGTGTTAAGTAGGAAACATATTTATAGGATGGTAGTAATGTATAATACATCTTATTAATATACTAATAAAGTAAAAAAGATTATACTTCCTGTTAGCCTAGTTGTTTGTTAGCTTGTTAGTTTAGAGATGTACAAAAGGTGTGCACTAATTTAGCTCCTAGACAAGTAATTAAGTTCATTACAAGGAGAAATTAAATAAATGTTGCATTCTGTGAACAGTTGTGTGAATGTCTTCAAAATTGGTTAGCAAAAATTTTTGAATTTTTATCTTAAATTTGGTGTGATTTCACCTGAAGTTTGTAAAATGTTATTAAGTTTTCATACGTTTTAATGTTCCAACATTGGCCACATGGCACGGCACATTGGTGTTTAGTACTTGGCGTTGTTTTTTTTTTATAAAAACTTGCCATTTTTGTGAAATTTGCACATGAAACTGCAAATTTTGCCTCATTCTTAGTAAAATAAGCAGATAATCTGCACTTTTCTAATTATTTGGCATAAATAATTGTTTGACAAGCAGAAACATGCATCATGGGAGAGGGAGTGGCTCAGTGAGTAAAGACACTGACTGACACTGAGATTTTGAAGCAGGGGAGCCTGGTTCAATTCCCAGTGTCGGCTCCTTGTGACCTTGGGCAAGTCACGTTATCTCCCTGTGCCTCAGGCACCAAAAACATAGATTATAAGCTCCGGGGCAGTGACCTGTGCCTGCAAAATGTCTCTGTAAAGCGCAGCGTAAAACTAGCAGCGCTAAACAAGAACATTATTATTATATATTATTATTATAAGAACATATTATTATTATTATACAAGAACATGCTATTATTATTATACAAGAACAGGCTATTATTATTATTATCATAAATAAACATTTGAATTGACACAACTGGGGAATTACACATTCCCTGCAAGGCCACATCCGAACCTTACCCCATAGCCAATCGTGAATGTGCCCCCTTTCGTCGTTGTATACCAAAGACAAAGTATTTTCCATAACCCACTCTTCCTCAGCGTAGATAAACTGCTACCAGTATGAGCAGTAATATCAGAAAAAAGGGAAGGGTTAAATTAATAGAGTACTGTACATTCACAAACTGTGTTCTAGTATCCTAATCGGGAGATAGGAGACTCATCTAAAAAAAAATATGAAGCTTCCCACCTAAAATTGAAGCCTATCATGTAGTCACAGACTTTTCAGGTCTCGAAAGACTTCCTGAGATGCTGCATCGAAGACAGTTTTTTTATGGTATTAAAAACTAATGTTCATAACAGAATTGCTCAAATAAATTGCAATGAAGGTTAAAGAAACCCATAAATAACCTAGCTTAGACTAGTAAGAAGCTAATTGCAAGAACTTGCTTCACAAGTCTAAGAAACGGAAAATATATTCAGGCTCTGCTTTTGCCACAGCTTGATTCCCTTGAACAACCAGAAAAGATCAATCAAAAGAATAGGATCTAAACAGGGGGCAGAGTTCTGAAACATTGATTCTTTCATCGATCCACCATGATGACAGCATTGCTTAATACCTTTATATACAAATGTTAAAAAAAATCTATCCCTAAGCTCATAGACTTAAAATTACCATCAAATATACTGGCAGCCAAAAATTGGGAAATCTGTACTAATTCCCAATACTCTCTATTTTCTCAGAAATTAACATCAAGGGGATTGTTGAGCACCTCCTGTAGGCTGTCTGCAGAGACACATTACATTGATGCTAATCGAGAACAGGATCTACTATATCAGATTTTTTTTTTTTTTTAAAGATAAATATGATTTTATATGTCATGTACTATTTGGATGTGTTTCACTAGTCCTAGTCCTTTGTGCAAGAAAACTAGCATTTAGTAATGGCATTAAGTATAGCAGATGATATACCATTTGTGCATTGATGTTCATATTGCCCTGCAAAACTACTAACAACTTTAGTGTTGGAGGACTTTCTCTATGGACCTATTTTATACGTTGTTAACTGATCTCCCTCTTGCATGAGAAGATTGTAGCTACTCTTATTTGAATGGAATAGGGACTTTTGACCCTATTTTATATGAAGTGATGCTTTCCCCTCCACCCCGTGCTGATGAAGATTGTACTTCCATTTATTTGCATAGAGTGGAACTTTTCTCCAGCATGGAAAAGCAGCTTCACAGCATAATGAATATGGGCCTATAAAAGATACAGTAACAACAGTATTTGAAGACACGCAACCATTGGAACTCTGATTGCGTTTCTTACAAATACTCATTGGAACTCTGATCTCTCTGAACTCCATTCTGGTTCTCTGGCCCTTTCAAAGTTACTTCAATAGCTTTTACTGATACACTGGAGTAAAGTTCCTTTGATTTCTACTCATTGCCTTTTATTTTCAAAACGACATTCCAGCTGCCAGTGACTTTATGTAATGGAAAAAAAAAAAACCCTGTTCTAAAAACTATATATATATACCACAATTTATTAAGGTTATGGTGGGTAAAAAAAGTGACACAAACCCTCCACAGTAAAGCATAAAGCAACTGTAAATATTACTGTATGTTCATTTGCATGTCTTTAGACAGGTCTGCAACCCTGTCTTTCCCCATTATCGCCCAGCATACAGCGCTTCCACTGCAGCAAGGGATTCTGGGAAATGACATGCAAATGAGCACTCAGTGCCACCTTTTGTCTCAAGCTTGTATTACACAAGCAAATCCTCAAGCCAATGCATGCTGTTTTAAACACAGCTTTTAGACAGAGGCTGGGATGAGATGCAAAGCCATTACCCCACTCACAGACATGTTTCAACCATGTTTAAAAGCTGTGTTTAAAACAGCATGCATTGGCTTGAGGATTTGCTTGTGTAATTTTAGAACAGGGTTTTTATATATATATATATATATATATATATATAGTGTTCGACAATAAATGATAACCACATGCCTGTGGCGAGTGGATTTAGGCCGCTGCTGCGGCTCTATGAATTCCCCTGCTTGCGCCAAATTTATTTTTTAATAAATAAATAAGTAATCCCCCTCCCTGATTGGCCTGACACGAGGAAGAGGGCCGGCTGGAAGCTCTGAGTCAGCCCCCCCCCTGCACCCGATTCCCGCTTGCTGCCCGGGGTGGGATGTAGGCTGGGGGAGGGGGGTCCCCGTTGCGGGATGTAGACTGAGGGGGGTCCCCGTGGCTGCTGCCCAGGCCTGGAGGACAAGGTAGGCACTTTCCCTCCGTCCCACGCTCCTTTGGCTCCCGCGCGGGCAGGGTAATAGGAGCGGGGAAGAAGGGAAGCAGCATGGGCGGGAGGTAGAGGGAGGGGGGTGCGCATGCGCACACGTATGCGCTGGAGGGGGGGGGGAGGGGATTCTGGCAAAGTTTCCGGCCACATTTCCCATCGGGGAGGTTGGTATGGCCGTGTGGCTGTTCCCTGCTGGCCCACGATCCCACCGCTGGCCCCCGATCCCCCCGAAACTAATGCTGACCTCCTGTTTGGCTGCCTGACCTCCCCAGCTTGCTGCCTGACCCCCCTCCTGGCTGCAGCCTTGGCGCACGCGCGGCTTGCCACATTTCCCATCGGGGAGGTTGGTGGCCGTGCGCCTGTCCGGCCGTCCCCCCGCTGGCCCCCCGATCCTCCCGCTGGCCCCACGATCCTCCCGCTGGCCCCCCCGAGCCTCCCGATCCTCACGCAACTCCTGCCCTATCCCCTGGCATATGAAGCAGCATGTGGAGGACAAGCAGGCCCTGGAGGAACAGGTGGGCCCCCTCCCTTACAATAAATACCAACCCAGTCACCCACCCAGTGAGTGTGTGTCTGAGTGTGTGTCTGAGTGTGTGTCTGAGTGTCTGTGAGTGTGGGTGTGTATTGTATTGTATGTCTTTATTTATATAGCGCCATTAATGTACATAGCGCTTCACAGTAGTAATACATGTGGTAATCAAATAAATAACAGATAATATAAATAACAGATCATGGGAATAAGTGCTTTAGACATAAAAGTAACATTAAGGAAGAGGAGTCCCTGCCCCGAGGAGCTTATAGTCTAATTGGTAGGTAGGGAGAACGTACAGAGACAGTAGGAGGGAGTTCTGGTACTGTAAGTGCGTCTGCAGGGGGCCAAGCTTATGTATCGTGTGTTCAGAATATCCACAGTGCTATTCATATGCTTCTTTAAGCAAGTGTGTCTTAAGGTGGGTCTTAAAGGTGGATAGAGAGGGTGCAAGTCGGGTATTGAGGGGAAGGGCATTCCAGAGGTGTGGGGCAGTCAGTGAAAAAGGTTTAAGGCGGGAGAGGGATTTAGATACAAAGGGGGTAGAAAGAAGACATCCTTGAGAAGAATGCAAGAGTCTGGATGGTGCATAACGAGAAATTAGGGCGGAGATGTAAGGAGGGGCAGAAGAGTGTAAAGCTTTAAAAGTGAGGAGAAGAATGGAGTGTGAGATGCGGGATTTGATCGGAAGCCAGGAGAGGGATTTCATTAGGGGAGATGCTGAGACAGATCTAGGAAAGAGTGGAGTGATTCTGGCAGCAGCGTTTAGGATAGATTGTAGGGGAGACAGGTGAGAGGCAGGAAGGCCGGACAGCAGGAGGTTACAGTAATCAAGACGGGAGAGAATGAGGGCCTGAGTCAGAGTTTTAGCAGTCGAGCAACAGAGAAAAGGGCATATCTTAGTTATATTGCGGAGGAAAAAGCGACAGGTTTTAGAAAAGTTTTGAATGTGAGGGGCGAATGTGAGAGAGGAGTTGAGTGTGACCCCTAGGCAGGGTGCTTGGGCTACTGGGTGAATGATTGTAGTTCCAACAGTAATGTGGAAGGAGGTAGTATGGCCAGGTTTGGGAGGAAGTATGAGGAGCTCTGTTTTAGCCATGTTGAGTTTAAGACAACGGAGGGCCATCCAGGATGATATAGCAGAGAGACATTCAGAAACTTTGGTTTCTACAGCAGGTGTAAGGTCGGGTGTTGAAAAGTACTGTTGCGGCAGCTTTTATTCTTACAAATCACCGGCTTTTACCTGGCTTGTTCCTGGAATGCCACGCTGTTCACCTGGAGCATGCCGCACTCCTTTTGCCTTCCTAGCCAGGGGTCATGCCCGGCTGATGCTCGGTTGATGTGTTAATTGATAATGGTTCGGATTTAAATAGGCTGCAATGCTTCGCGTGTCCGCCAAATGGCAGAAATTCATGAATTGTAATGCAGTATATATATATATATATATATATATATATATATATATATATATATATATAATATATATATACTGTATAACAACAACCCCTATAACCCCTAACATACAGTACTGTACACATACAGTACTGTATACTGTATGCACATCAATGATACTATAGGCCGGCGGGGGTGAGATGTGTTTGCAGCAGAGAGAGAACCGCTTCTCTCTCTGCGCAAACATCGGCACATTAAAAATTATTTAAAATAAATTTTTATTCATACTGTAGATGTGCAGTGGGTCTCCGGAGCTGAACCGCGTTGGTTTCAGGTCCGGGGACTCCCTGCTTCCCGAGATACAGGCCCCTTTATGAGGTGCCGGAATCCCTCTGCATTTAAAGGTCCCGATCACGTGACCGCGGCCTGTAAACGAAGCAGAGGGATACCGGCACCCCCTAAAGGGGCCTGTATCTCGGGGAGCAGGGGATCCCCAGACCTAAAACCAAAACGTTTCAGCTCCGGAGACCCTCTGCACATGTACAGTATGAATAAAACACATATATAAATAAACACTCGTTCCTTACCTTAGCGGCTATGTGCTATGGTAACAAAGCAGCATTTCTGTATTTTTAATAATATTGTACAGTGAGCAGGGGGTTCCCTGAGCCAGAAATTAATGCTCAGGGGACCCCCTGCTCCTGCACAATATTATTAAAAATACAGAAATGCTGATTCATTACCATAGCTGATAGCCGCTAAGGCAATGAAGGGGTTAACCCACCGTGCCCTCTTTATTGTGGGTAGCGGGGGTGGGTGAAGGGGGTATTTGGCCCTTGGTGTGAGTTTAGGACTTGCGGGGGGGTTGCGGGTGAACTTAACCCCTTCACGGCCGTAGCAGTTAATACCGCTACGGTCATGAAGGGGTTAACCCCTCCCGCTACCCCCCGCAAGCCCTAAACAACCATCGTTGGGGCTAATACCCCCTTCACCCACCCCCGCTACCCACAATAAAAAAAATTCACACACAGCAGCCGCCCCAAAAAAATAAAAAAAAATCCAAATAAATAAATAAATAAATGAATATAAATAAATACATTTAAAATACATTTTTATTCATAGTGTAGATGTGCAGGGGGTCTCCAGAGCTGAACTGCGTTGGTTTCAGGTCCGGGGACCCCCTGCTCCCCGAGATACAGGCCCCTTTATGAGGTGCCGGTATCCCTCTGCATTAAAAGGTCCCGATCACGTGACAGCGGCCTGTAAACCAAGCAGAGGGATACCGGCACCCCCTAAAGGGGCCTGTATCTCGGGGAGCAGGGAATCCCCGGACCTAAAACCAAAATGTTTCTGCTCCGGAGACCCTCTGCACATGTATAGTATGAATAAAACACACACATCAATAAAGAATCGTTCTTTATCTTTGCTGCTATGTGCTATGGTAATGAAGCAGCATTTCTGTATTTTTAATAATATTGTACAGTGAGCAGGGGGTTCCCTGTGCCAGAAATTAATGCTCAGGGGACCCCCTGCTCCTGCACAATATTATTAAAAATACATAAATGCTGCTTCATTACCATAGCTGATAGCCTCTAAGGCAATGAAGGGTTAAGGCAGAATAAACAATAAATACATTAAATACATATTTTTCATGTGTGTTAAACCTCCCTGCCTTGACTGTAATCTGTGTAAGACCCCCTCCCCCTATTGTGTTTGTTAAACGTCCCTGCCTTGACTAATCTATGTAAAACCCCTCCCCCTATTGTGTGTGTTAAACTTCCCTGCCTTGACTGTAATCTATGTAAAAAACCCTCCCCCTATTGTGTCTGCTAAACTTCCCTGCTTTGACTAATCTGTGTAAGCCCCCCTCCCCCTATTGTGTCGGTTAAATCTCCCTGCCTGTGTTTCTGTGAGTGCAGTGTACTGTATGTACAGTAAATGTGGGGAGGGGGAGGGGGATCCCGTGTAAATAACCACACCCACACCCACTACCCACTACCCACCTGCACATGGCCCCTCCGCTGCTGCAAAACAGAGACAAAAATTAAAACATACAAAGTAATGTCCCCTAACCCCTTAATCACCATAGCGGTTATTAACCGCTACAGTCATTAAGGGGTTAACCCACCCTCACCCACCACTCGGGATGCCTACATACCCTCCCACACTAACCCCCCCCCCGTGAGGCCTAACCACACTCACCCAGTACCCACAAGGGAGGCCTACCCACATACCGTTGGGGAAACACCCCCCCCACCCCCAGTACCCACAATAAAAACAATAGTGACCCACAATAAACATCATTCTATTTATTAAATACATTACCCACCCCCTGTGCACCCCCATAAATACATGATTTATTCTTTTACATACAGGGTTCATAACGCAGCCCCACGCGAGTTCCCGGTGGGCTGGCGGGGCACCTGGACAGACCTACAGGGTACCAGCAGCCCTTTTTAAACAGGTTCTGGAGGCCTGCTGGTGGGTCCCTCCAGCACCATGGCCCCCAGGTGGTCTCCTTGGGTCACCGTGGGCCACAATTGGGTCCCCATGGTAGGCCCAAGGATATATGGGAGCCCCGGGTCAGACCCACAGGTGTCTGCGGGGCCTCGGGTGGTTCCCACGGGGGTCTGGGGAACTCACGAGTGCTCACTACGGGTCCGCGGTGCACCCACAGAAGTGGGACCACACATCATCATCCCCGCACCTACGGGTCGGCGGTGCCCTCACAGAAGTGGGACCACACAGCTTCATCCCCGCAGACTACGGGTCGGCGGTGCCCCCACAGATGTGAGGCCACCGCTTCATCCCCGCATGTGTCACCCGTGGAACCACCAGCCTGATACCCGTGGGTATACCATGTGACAGAGGCTTGGGGGGAGAAAGGATGTGACGTACTACAGCCAATCAGAGTAGGGATGGAGTTCCCACACTCTGATTGGCTCTAGTACCATGTGACAAGCTTTCAATGATGTCACATCCTTTCTCCCCCCAAGCCTCTGTCACATGGTATACTAGAGCCAATCAGAGTAGGGATGGAGTTCCCACACTCTGATTGGCTACCATACCATGTGAGGCCGGCCATGTGTCTTTTAATGACGTCATCTTAAAGGCAATTGAAGCAAAGCCATTCTGATTGGCTGTGCTTTCATTGCCTTTAAGTGACGTCATCATTTTAATTTTTATCGGCCAAAACACATGGTTTTCACGGCCCAATCAGGGCCGTGGGAACCATATGACGAAAATGTGACGTCATAGGCCTTTAAAAGCCTATGTCGTCTCATTTTGAAGCCAGACGCCGCGGAGGAAGGACCTCCGGACAAGAAAGAAGACCAGGGCGTGGCCGAAGATGGAAAGAAGACACCGCCCCGCCCTGCCCCGCCCGGAAGAAGATAGAAGAAAGAAGAATACAGATGAAGATGAAGATGGATTATAAATAGAAGACCCGTGGATTGATTTGGATTTTTAGTTTAATGTTTATTATTTTGTGGTTTTTTATTTTATGGGTTCCTGTGCCTGGTGGATTGGTTCGTGAGTAAGCTGCGCAACGGGAGTCGGTGGGGGAAAGTAATGGTAAGTGAACTAAAGAAATGTATTTTATTTAACTTGTTAATTTTTTTTAAAGCTTTTTTAACATGTGTATTTTTTTTTTGTGGTATATCATTTCTTGCCACTGTATGTATGTATGTATATATGTCTAGAGAGATATATACATACAGGGTAAGAAATGATGTTGTTTTAAAAGCTTTCTTTCATGTGTTTAAAATTAATTTGTCAATGCTGCAATGCTTTATTGTGAGTTTAAAGTATTTTAAAATTAGATAGATGTAATTGTTGATATTGTATTGTGTGTTTGAGGGAGGTCAGGGCTAGCCTTGGTTTTAAAGTTTGTATTCTGGTTGATACTAATATTTTTTCACATGCTGAATTGTTCTGCTCGAGGCGTGAATTAGTTAATTGTTTCATTGTTCGGGATGGACTGTCAATTGTTTAGGGATGTAAATAATGATTGCTAATTGATTTTTGTTTACTTGATTGGTTAAAATAGTTGACTTGTTTGCAGTACAGTATTTGTATTTAGCTTGCAATGATATTGTTAACATTCATTTGCAGAATGTATATGGTGCATAGATTTTATGCATCATTTATACAATGTAAATGCAATGTATTGATTGGAATGTAAGGTGTTTCATTGGCATTTGATGATTTAGATTGTAAGATCAGTTAGGATTATTAAAGGAAATTCATTGTAATGTAGTGTTTCTGTATGGAGAAGTGTTATTTGTAGGACAGTATGGTTTTGATAACCCTTCTACATTTATTTGTATATTGGTTCATCATGTGTGTGTGTATATACTGTATATATATATATATATATATATATATATATATATATATATATATATATATATATATACTGTATATATAGTTGCATGATGAAGCCACTGTACAAATTCATGGGTGAAGGGTGGGTATCGGGCCAGTGTGGCTTAACCCCTTAATTACCTTTGCGGTTATTATCTGATAAGGTGTTTAAGGGGTTAATGATATCTGAATGTAATTGCAATGTATTGGCTATGTATTTTGTGGGCAAGACAAGGATGTTGCTGGTGACAGACACTTCGTATTGATGAGGTCAGTAGTACTTTATTTATTTTAATATGCTAGTTAATGTTTTTAATAATGGGCAATTAATCTATTATCCATATCTGGATAATAGTTATTTTGCACATTATTGTACTGTAGGTGTTGGGGGGGGGGGGGTATATGTATTGAATGTATAGGCCAGGTTTATTTTTTTTACATTCAGGGTTTGTTCCGTGGTTCCGCGTGGGACCTCTGGAGACCATCTGTGGTTTCCTCGGGTATCCAACGGGTATCAGGCTGGTGGTTCCACGGGTGACACATGCGGGGATGAAGCTATGGCCTCACATCTGTGGGGGCACCGCCGACCCGTAGGTGCAGGGATGATGATGTGTGGTCCCACTTCTGTGGGGGCACCGCGGACCCGTAGTGAGCACTCGTGAGTTCCCCAGACCCCCGTGGGAACCACCCGAGGCCCCGCAGACACCTGTGGGTCTGACCCGGGGCTCCCATATATCCTTGGGCCTACCATGGGGACCCAATTGTGGCCCACGGTGACCCAAGGAGACCACCTGGGGGCCATGGTGCTGGAGGGACCCACCAGCAGGCCTCCAGAACCTGTTTAAAAAGGGCTGCTGGTACCCTGTAGGTCTGTCCAGGTGCCCCGCCAGCCCACCGGGGACTCGCGTGGGGCTGCGTTATGAACTCTGTATGTAAAAGAATAAATCATGTATTTATGGGGGTGCACAGGGGGTGGGTAATGTATTTAATAAATAGAATGATGTTTATTGTGGGTCACTATTGTTTTTATTGTGGGTACTGGGGGTGGGGGGGGTGTTTCCCCAACGGTATGTGGGTAGGCCTCCCTTGTGGGTACTGGGTGAGTGTGGTTAGGCCTCACGGGGGGGGGGGTTAGTGTGGGAGGGTATGTAGGCATCCCGAGTGGTGGGTGAGGGTGGGTTAACCCCTTAATGACTGTAGCGGTTAATAACCGCTATGGTGATTAAGGGGTTAGGGGACATTACTTTGTATGTTTTAATTTTTGTCTCTGTTTTGCAGCAGCGGAGGGGCCATGTGCAGGTGGGTAGTGGGTAGTGGGTGTGGGTGTGGTTATTTACACGGGATCCCCCTCCCCCTCCCTACATTTACATACAGTAAACTGCACTCACAGAAACACAGGCAGGGAGATTTAACCGACACAATAGGGGGAGGGGGGCTTACACAGATTAGTCAAAGCAGGGAAGTTTAGCAGACACAATAGGGGGAGGAGGTTTTACATAGATTACAGTCAAGGCAGGGAAGTTTAACACACACAATAGGGGGAGGGGTTTTTATATAGATTAGTCAAGGCAGGGAAGTTTAACAAACACAATAGGGGGAGGGGTACTTACACAGATTACAGTCAAGGCAGGGAGGTTTAACACACACATTAAAAATATGTATTTAATGTATTTATTGTTTATTCTGCCTTAACCCTTCATTGCCTTAGCGGCTATCCGCTATGGTAATGAAGCAGCATTTCTGTATTTATAATAATATTGTGCAGGAGCAGGGGGTCCCCTGAGCATTAATTTCTGGCTCAGGGAACCCCCTGATCACTGTACAATATTATTAAAAATACAGAAATGCTGCTTCATTACCATAGCACATAGCCGCAAAGGTAAAGAACGATTCTTTATTGATGTGTATGTTTTATTCATACTGTACATGTGCAGAGGGTCTCCGGAGCTGAAACTTTTTGGTTTTAGGTCCGGGGACCCCCTGCTCCCCGAGATACAGGCCCCTTTAGGAGGTGCCGGTATCCCTCTGCTTGGTTTACAGGCCGTGGTCACATGATCGGGACCTTTAA